>NC_079458.1:38138441-38233441 GCF_903798145.1 Danio aesculapii
CAGGTTGAACCATATATATATATATATATATACACATACATATATTGGGAATACATGTCTCAGATTACATTTTTGGGAAAGGTAAGATATATTTCTCTGAGAACCTTTCGTCGCATGTTTTAGATGACAAATCCACTAGAGGGTGCTGTGTACATGTTTATAAATCTGAAATGCGTTACTTAGCGTAGATTTTGTTGTACGTTTCAGATACACGTCTTTCTTGTACACATCCAAAATAAGGCAGGGTTTGTCATACAGACAAATGGAGAGTAAATGATGGGATAATTTTAATTTGGGGTTGAACCATATCTTCATATATATAAATATATATATATATATGTATGTATGTATGTATGTATGTATGTATGTATGTATATATATATATATATATATATATATATATATATATATATATACACACATTGCAATGACAAATCTTGAGTGTTTTCACTGTAAAAATGTTACCATGACATGTAAATATCTGAACTATTGACTCACAGAGAAAGAGAAAGAAAAGAAAACTTTAAAACCGAGCACAGTTGACAAATATGAAAAGCATTGCTCTTTTTCTTCTCTGTTTAAAAGCGAGTGCTGAAGAGCAGATCAGTAATCAGGCTCTTGATACCATCTCCAATAACAGATGAGAAGCAGCGAAGCATACGGCCCTTAATCAATGAAACCCTCGGCGTCAGATACTGTACAGCGTACAGTAGAGCGCAGATTTTGTTCAATCTGCCTGCGAGAAAGCATCAAAAAAAAAGTCCCACATTCATCATTCGCGTCTTATCGAGCTGCAAAAGCTGGAACATTACACCAGTTTATTCCTTCATGGATTTATTCATTCATAAATATTCATCCTCCACACGTCACACACATGATTTATCTGAAAGAGAAATATTGCTTTTCTAATATTACACAGCGAGATTTATTGTCTCTCATTACCATTGTTATCGCAGTAGCTTTCAAAGTAATCTATTTTTACCACTATGGGGCGTTCACTATATTTACCGCACAGGAATATCATTCGGGATCATACATCTTTCTCCAGAAATCCATACAAGTGTGGAATCAAAGGCTGAAATCTGCAGCACAAAGCATTCTGGGACCTCCTTTAATGGAAATGGTCTATTTTGCGAGGCATTAGAACGATCTGGGCCTGCCGTTTTAATTGGAGCGCTGTGTTTAACTGGAGTGATGTATGAAATGAAGTTAAAGTCGGCCAATCTGGCTCATCTGGGCCTGAAACGCACGCTCAAAAGGAGCCTCGATGAGATCAGATTCTGATTTAAGACTGAAGGAAATAACAAGGGAGAAATGAAATGGTAATTACTATTGATTACCTATGTGCATATGACCCCGCAGGCCTCGCTTTGCATACTTAAATCAACTTAAATAATTGGATTTGCTAATTTTTTGTATGTGTAAGCGAGAGCGCGTGTGGCCTAGACTCGGAAATACGTTCGTTCTCACTGAAGGAATGAAGTGAGTCAAGAAATGATGTAATTTGGCCGTTGTGATGGATTACCTCATGGTTCGTTTGTTCTGCATGCGGGCGCTGGTTGTGTTTGGTGAACTTTGACACATTTGAAGAGATCAGATGCAAAAACCTCTGAGTTATAGGAAATTATATGCTATGTTCATCGCCTTTAAAGTGAAATAACTGAATATAAACATAGGAGCCTGAGAAATATTGTCATTTTGGTGAATATTGTCATATTTAAAGAGTTCAGATGCAAAAGCACCCAAAGTATGGCAAATAACGTGCTATTTTCATGACCTTTAAAGTGAAATAATTAATTTTAAACATGGGACTCTTAAAAAAATTCATCATTTTGGTGAACTTTGAAGAGTACAATTGCAAAACTCTTTAAATTATGGTAAAGAGTACGTAATTTTAATTGCATTGAAAGTGAAACATCTGAATTTAAACATAGGAGACTGAGAGAAATTGTCATTTTGGGAAACTTTGGAAACATTTGAAGGGTTCTGATGCAAAAACCTCTGAGTTATAGCAAATGATATGCTATTTTCATTGTCGTTACAGTGAAATAAGTGAACATAATCACAGGACTCTTTAAAAAAAATCCTCATTTGAAGAGTTCAGATGCAAGAACATCCAAGTTATGGCAAATGATATACTATTTCCATTGCATTTAAAGTGAAATAACTGATCATGAGACTCTTAAAAAAATCTTCATTTTGGTGAGCTTTGAAGAGTTCAGATGCAAAAACCTCTGAGTTAAAGCAAATTATATGATATTTTCGGTGCCTTTAAAGTGAAATAACCGAATATACACATAGGAGCCTGAGAAATATTGTCATTTTGGTGAATATTGTCATATTTAAAGAGTTCAGATGCAAAAGTACCCAAAGTATGGCAAATAACGTGCTATTTTCATGACCTTTAAAGTGAAATAATTAATTTTAAACATGGGACTCTTAAAAAAATTCATCATTTTGGTGACCTTTGAAGAGTACAATTGCAAAACTCTTTAAATTATGGTAAAGAGTACGTCATTTTAATTGCATTGAAAGTGAAACATCTGAATTTAAACATAGGAGACTGAGAGAAATTGTCATTTTGGGAAACTTTGACACATTTGAAGGGTTCAGATGCAAAAACCTCTGAGTTATATATTAAATGATATGCTATTTTCATTGCCGTTACAGTGAAATAAGTGAACATAATCATAGGACTCTTTAAAAAAAATTCTCATTTGAAGAGTTCAGATGCAAGAACATCCAAGTTATGGCAAATAATATGCTATTTCCATTGCATTTAAAGTGAAATAACTGATCATAAACATGGGACTCTTAAAAAAATCTTCATTTTGGTGAACTTTGAAGAGTTCAGATGCAAAAACCTCTGAGTTAAAGCAAATTATATGATATTTTTATCGCCTTTAAAGTGAAATAATTAATTTTAAACATGGGACTCTTAAAAAAAAATCATCATTTTGGTGACCTTTGAAGAGTACAATTGCAAAACTCTTTAAATTATGGTAAAGAGTACGTCATTTTAATTGCATTGAAAGTGAAACAACTGAATTTAAACATAGGAGACTGAGAGAAATTGTCATTTTGGGAAACTTTGACACATTTGAAGGGTTCTGATGCAAAAACCTCTGAGTTATAGCAAATGATATGCTATTTTCATTGTCGTTACAGTGAAATAAGTGAACATAATCATAGGACTCTTTAAAAAAAAAATAATTTGAAGAGTTCAGATGTAAGAACATCCAAGTAATGGCAAATAAAATGCTATTTCCATTGCATTTAAAGTGAAATAACTGATCATAAACATGGGACTCTTAAAAAAATCTTCATTTTGGTAAACTTTGAAGAGTTCAGATGCAAAAACCTCTGAGTTAAAGCAAATTATATGATATTTTTATCGCCTTTAAAGTGAAATAACTGAACACAAACATGGAAGCCTGAGAAATATTGTCATTTTGGTGAACTTTGCCACATTTGAAGAGTGCAATTGCAAAAGTTATGGTAAAACATATGCGATTTTCATTGCCTTTACAGTGAAATAAGTGAACATAAACATAGGAGACTTTAAAAAATCGTCATTTCATTAACTTTGACACATTTGAAAAGTTCAGATGCAAAAAACATCCAAGTTATGGCAAATAACATTCTATTATTATCACCTTTAAAGTGAAGTAACTGAATATAAACATAGGCGACTGAGAAAAATTGCCATTTAGTAAACTTTGACACATTTGAACAGTACAATTGCAAAAACCTTTCAATTGTGACAAAGATTATTCTATTTTAATTGCATTTAAAGGGAAATAACTGAATTTAAACAAAAAAATCTACATTTTGGTAAACTTTGACACATTTGAAGGGTTCAGATGCAAAGACCACTAAGTTTGGCAAATTCTATTGTGATTTTATAGCATTTAAAGTGATATAACTGAATATAAACATGGGACTCTTAAACAAAATCATAATTCTGAAGAATTTAAAGAGTTCAGATGCAAAAACATTCAAGTTATGGCAAATAATATGCTATTTCCATTGCCTTTGAAGTGAAATTTGGTTAACTTTGGCACATTTGAAGAGTACAATTGCCAAAACCTTTAAGTTATGGCAAATGATATTCTATTTTAATTGCATGTAAAGTTAAATAACTGAATTTAATAATAGGAGCCTGATAAAAACATTAGGTGTTAAGGTATTAGGTATTAATTTTATTAGGTGAACTTTGACATATTTGAAGAGTACAGATGCAAAAATATATGTTATGGCAAATAATATGCTATTTCTATTGCCTTAAAAATGAAGTAACCAAACATAAACAGAGAAACATCATCATTTGGTGAACTTGAACATTTGAAGAGACTCAAAAACCTCGAAGTTATGGCAAATAATATGCTGATGCTGTTGCCTTTACAGTGAAATAATTGAACATAAACATTGGAGCCTGTAATGTAAATCGTCATTTGGTTAACTTTGGCACATTTGAAGAGTACAATTGCAAAAACCTTTAAGTTATGGCAAATGATATTCGATTGTAATTGTATTTAAAGTGAAATAACTGAATTTAAACATAGGAGACTGAGAAATATTGTCATTTTGCTCAACTTTGACAAATGTGAAGGGTTCAGATGCAAAAACCTCGACGTTATGGCAAATAATAAGCTATTTTTATTCCCTTTACAGTGAAATAACTGAATTTAAACATAGTAGCCTGAAATAAATTGTCATTTGGTGAACTTTCACACATTTGAAGTGTTCAGATGCAAAAACATCTACTGTAAGCTATGGCGAAGAATATGCCATTTTCATTGCCTTTAGCGTGAACATAAACATTGGAGACTGAGAAAAGTCCTCATTTTGTAAGACAATTTCAGATGGCACTTGAAGAGTATCTGAACTCTTCATTTGTCATTTAACTTGATTTAGTTTCAGCAATGTGATTCTATCTCTTTACAGACACATAGGCCTGCTGTATACATACCATGAGTAGATGATAAAGATGTTGTGGTGGTGGTGGTGGTGGTATGTGTGTGTGACAGGAGTATGGAAACCATGCTGCAAAACACGTGCTCACAGCTCGGACAGTGTGGTGGTGCTCTGCTGCCCCCCTCTGGATAAACAGAGAATCACATTGTGTTATCATTCCGTTCTAGACTTTATAACTGGATTTGATTAATGTGCCAATCAATAATTCGATTCAATCGAAGGCATAGGCCAAAATAAAATGTATTTTACATTTCCACAGTTGAACGGAGCAGTAAAATCATACCGAAAAAGCTTCAAGGTAGGGTAGCTGTTACACCGCATTACAGTAAACAGTAGTTTATAGGCTATATAGCAACATTTGTTGGTACGAAATCGACCAGTGCTTCCACTCAGTGTATATTATGAGATTATCACCTCTCATTAACATAAATCATTCCTTAAGGTTTGTTTGGTAGGCCTGACAATCTAATTGCTCCATTTATCAGATAGTGGGCAACGCAGTGGCGCAGTGATGTCGCCTCACAGCAAAAAGGTCGCTGGTTCGAGCCTTGGCTGGGTCAGTTGAAGTTTCTGTGTGAAGTTTGCATGTTCTCCCTGCGTTCGCGTGGGTTTCCTCCGGGAGCTCTGGTTTCCCCCACAGTCCAAAGACATGTGGTACAGGTTAATTGGGTAGGCTAAATTGTCCGTAGTGTATGTGTGTGTGAATGTGTGTATGTGTTTCCCAGTGATGGGTTGCGGCTGGAAGGGCATCCGTCGCGTAAAACAAATGCTGGATGAGTTGGCGGTTCATTCCACTGTGGCGACCCCGGATTAATAAAGGGACTAAGCCGAAAATGAATGAATGAATGAATTATCAGATAGTAGGCCCAAATACAATATTCATAATGCTGTTGCACAGTCTACTAAACTTAAACAAATTTACAATGCGATACATAAAAATAAGCATGACATATTGCCAAATACTGCGTAACATTACATGGAAGCCCGTTCCCGACACTAAATCATAAATAGGTTATTGTGACTTTTTATCTTGACTTTTCCACCCTCAGAATTGTGAGAAGTAAACCCTAAATTGCGAGTTAGATAGTCAGAATTGTGAGTTTGTGTCACGCAAATCTAAAAAGTCGCTATAACCATTTTTTAATAGACCCCTTTCACATTTTAGGGTTTCTCAGTAGCGGAAGACGTCATAGCTGGGTAAACTTAGAGCGCAGTGAATGAGAAAGAACAACAAATCATTTTTTACAATCCTTTGCTGACATAATAAAAGAAAAAACTCCACGATGGTGTCATCAAGACTTTTAGAAAAAAGGGGGGAAAATAGCGTGAGATAATCGCAGCCAGAGGAGAGAATAACGCCAAATTTACTCTCAGTCCCATAGATATTGCATTAGAAACACCTCGCATAATTCGTTTTATTGTTATCTTACGCAAAGATGATATAATACATTCATATATGCATATAAAGGTTCATACGTTGTTTTTTTTAATCAAAATATTAAAAACTTTCAAGGATTTAAGATTTTAATGACCGTTAAACGCGTCATATCAGGCTTATGAAGAGGGTCCATTCAGTGGCGGGAACGGGCTTCTGTACATTAACAGATGTACTCACCAGGGACGTGCTACCTGCCAGGATTGGCTAATCGGCCGCGAGGGCCGGTGTCGCTAGCTGACTGCACTCACTGTAATTTACACATTATATAATATTTAATGTTTAAATATTATTATTATGTATCATAGCCTCTCTCTTTATACATTATTTTACCGCAGCTCCACTCTTTTATTTATTTTCTCGCAGCTGAGCAGCCTGCAGGTTAATGATGACGTAATTATCATTCGACTTTCCAGAAAGAGATTCGCAAGCGGCGAGACGAAAAATCAAATGGATAATAAAAAGCGCAAAGGTGGCGCTGAAAACGCCCAAATGGAAAAAGAAAGAAAAGTCTAGAAACTTACCCGGCCAAATGTACTGCTGAGTACATGTTTCGTTAAAATCAGCGGCAGCGAGTACGACAAATGAAGACCGTTTCATCGTCGGTAAGTTAACGTTAAGCTAGTTAGGAGCAGTGCAAAACAACGATGTATGCAAACCACCGTTCATGTTGACGTACCAACCTTTTTCTTGCACTGTAGCTCTTCAGCAGCAGCAGCCTCTAGTCCAGTTAGCTGCTAACAGTGAAGAGCCAGGCCCCATAATGTTACCAAGCACCAGTCATGAGCCCAACACGCGAATGAGCGCAGGTAGGATTATCATTGAGTGAATATAAGAATTGGAATAATTAATATTAATGAATATTACACCTGCTGAATGAAAAATGTCCTGAGACAATTAATGAAGTCAGATGATTCACTACACTAATCTGACTTAACTTGATCAGAAAGCTAAAAAGGGGGGAAAACATGAAGCCATCATTAGAAAGTAATACTGTGGTTAAAAAGTCTGTCAGAGAACAGTGCAGTACTTGTTTTATTCTTTATTTGTGTTTAAGGACTGGATATCTGTGAACAATTTTGCACAGAATATATATTCAGATATTGCAGAAAAGGACATAGTGATGTTTTCATGAATAGTGTTGGAGATCTAGCTACCCTTTATTCTCATATTTATGAAAAATAATTAAAGTTATAAGCAGTTTTTTGATGAAAAAGACGTGATAGTGTCATTAGAAAGTTCAATACATTTTACATACAGTACATACATTATTTTTGTATTTATTTGATCTTTATGAGCGCTAATTCTTACATAAAATACATTCTGATACTGTTAAACATTACATTATGTTAAGTGTTCAAATAAATCTTCACTGTGAAGCAACACTTAAGCTGCTGTATTTGCACAGAATTGGAAATTACGTTATTTTAATATTATTTTAATATAGTCAACTGATATATATAGATATATATATATATATATATATATATATATATAATTATTAATATAGTTGTGAACTGAAATGGGCCGCTCTAAGGCTTCAAACTCCAGGGCTGAAAAGGAGTCCCACTCCGGCCCTGCTATCATGACACGTGTACTAATGATTAAAAAAAAATGTGTCCACTGATCTGTGCTATAAATGTAATTTCTGTATGATTCAAATTATTTCAATTGTTTTATAATCAAAATCGCTGTATTTGCTTATTTCCTGTTCAATTACAGCGTAGGAAGCTTGAGTCAGCTTGAGCGCGTGCCTTTTGCTTGCTCAGTGTATGCTACCAACGTAATGCTTTTATTAAAATGTTTTCTACATTGTAGACATTTATATTATATGTCTTCACTTTCCATATAATATGTAATGTGTTTCACGTATGTCAATCACTTATTTAGTGTTAGGATCTGACATACAGCCGCACTGAAAAGACATGAGGTGAAGCAGGCAGTTCTTCCACAATGAAGGGTTATTCTTGTTCGGTGGTTGCTCTTCTTCTACTCAGTAAAGTTCAGTAGGAGTCCATAATTTTATGTTTTGCGCTGACTGACTACAAAAACTACGGATGTAAAGTCTCTGCTCAGAAAATTCTTAAAATTGGACTTTCAATCAAAACGTGAATAAATAATGGACGACCAACAGCAGTAGTGTGTTTCTCAGCACAACACCTGTGCTTAAAGGACTTGCTTCAAAGGACTGGACAGAAGATAACTCCATCATTTCAAAGCAGTTCAAGTCATTTTAAGACTTCATTTACAAGTAAAGCTAGGACCAGTGTTCAAATCCTGTGTATGTGTGTGAATGAGAGAGAGTGAACGAGCGAGAGAGAGAGCCTCCGCCGTGGTGCTGTGTGTGTTTCTTGTTATAATTGTTTGAAGCGTCCACCTTGGTGTTTTTTAGGAGGCTTATTTAATCGCTTTACATTTTACGCTCTTCCTTTTCCTAGTATGTACCTGCTATGTGTACATAAAGAATGCTGAAATGAGATATGAAACCCAATCCGGAGTTGGCAAATGTATTGTGAGCATATGTTTGTAAATCTGACCCTGAAAGAGGTCACCAGCCACAAATCTCAACGCACGTCACTGGTACTCACCTGTGCAGGATTTCTTTTCAGGAGTGGCTTGGTTGTTCAGTAGGTTATTAAGAGCCTTAGGTAAATTAGGTTTCATCCACATTTTATCTAATTCGTTTTCCTCACTATGGGTTTTTGTTGTTTGTTGACTTTTGAAAGCAGAATGGTTTGAATGGTTAGAAACATCATTAGACGTCATTGTTTCAAAGCCCCCCATGTTTGGAGGGGTGTCAATAATGGTGCAGCATTTAATATCCTTTCTGATTAGTCACTTTAGTTATGATTTGGGCCAGACGGAATCTGCGGACGTTTTTTGCTATTTCTGCAGAGAATTTTTCTAAAAATCTGCGGATTTCTGATTATTTTGAGAGTATCATAACTAAAATCTTAATATGTGAAATAAAAAGTAATATCTTTTTTACCTTTTATTTAATGTTTAAAATGCAAATCCTATTAGATTCACCTTATTTGGGAAACAAAGCAAGTCTCTCATATAATATCTCTACTAAAATACAGAAAATATTACTGTACAAACGGCTTTGTTCATAAATCAGATGAACATTTTCATAGAAGTCAATAATTTTACTGTAATTAATTAAAAAACTTAATAAATTTAAATTTACACACATTTACTCAAGTAAATAAACAGAATTAATGATGGGCTAAATATCTGCGGAATTCTGTGCGCGCAGATTCTGTGTGGGCCTAGTTATGATTCTCTTCAGAAGTCACTGCAGTTTATATTTTATTAGGACGTGATTAGTCAACACAATCTTGATTTACAGAGACCCAAGAGCACATTTTTCCTGACTGTTTTTTTTCCAGTTCAGGGGTTAAATGAACATATTATCTTTGTAAATTCAGTTATAATGATGCTATGGGTTTGCCTTGTCGCTTAAGAGTGAAAAAAGAAAATAGATTAAATTTAACACACATACAGTACCTATCATGTAGTTCATTTGCTTCATGGCTGGATGTGTTGCGTGTTCACAAATGCTCTTCTGCAGGCCTCAGTTGTAATGTGTGCTCATTCAAGTTACTGCTCAAACTAGTCTATCTATTTTCCTCTTACCTCACTGCACATTTTCCATATTTCAGACCATTCTCAAACCACAGCTGTCCAAACCGAGTTTGAGAACCCCTGCCTTACCTATTGTGAAGATAACATAACATACAGTGAAGATGACGGTCATATAAATATGTAGCTACACGACGCCTCAACATTTCTGATGTCTGTTAAGTTAATATCACAATGAAAATAGGCAGTTCCTCATATCATGTTTTCATTTTACTGTTAAGATGAAACAGCGTAGCCAGGGTGATGTGAATGAGGTTATGAAGTTCACTGTTACCTTTGAAGATTTACCTGATGTGTCCTATGAGTTTGTTTTCCAAATCAAACTAGTGAAGTCTGAACTTACAAGGAGAGGATGCAGGACTGAACTGTGTGTAGGCTACTTAATATTGAGGAAAATGCCCCAATCAGATTTTCAGATGTCTCTGTTTTCCCCGTCCACACTGAGATGGAGGAGCAGCAGCATTTTAAAACGAAAACGGCTTCTTCAGCGTTTCCAAAAAGCTCTATTTTTGGCGCTCAAACTCCAGGGTAGTGTGGACGAAAGGTGTAACCGCAGCAAAAATTATGCGTTTTAAACTGAAACGTATTAGTGTAAACGGGGCCTTAGCATAGTAACTAATCACTTTTAACAGTGTGATCACTACAATGACTCTATAGAGCACATTCTCATTAGCCGCTGCTCTAAAAGCATTTACTGACTCTCATTCATTCATTTTCCTTCGGCTCAGTCCCTTATTTATCAGAGGTCGCCACAGGGGAATGAACCACCAACTATTCCAGCATATGTATCACGCAGCGGATGCCCTTCTAGCTGCAACCCAGTACTAGGAAACACCATACTCTCTTACATACACACACGCACACTTAGGGTTGTGCGATTTGGGGAAAATTTATTTATTTATTTTTTGACAGATATTGCAATTTCGATTTGATTTGCGATTTAATTTTTTTTAGTCAAGCTTCAGCTCAATAATCTGTATCGTAGCTTCTTACCGCTAAAATGCAGGGAGTGTTAGTTAAAAAAGGAACTTAAAGATATTAACTTACTCCAACGTTTATTCAAATTAGTTTTTAAATATTCAGAAATGAAACACTCGTTTTGCTCTAGAAACAGTAAACACAAATAAAATGACCCTACCTTTCTGTAAACAAGTTGAACTTGAACTAGGCAGATAGTGTAGCTTATTATACAAACAAAAATATAATAATTATTAAAATGCAGAACACTCAGCTAACTAACATGGCTGAAACAGCTCTGAAATTATACTTTGCTGTTGCTAGCTACTAGATGGCGATACTTTCAGTTGACTTTTAGCAAGACGCTCCTCATATAGCTGCCTGTGGTGCTTTCTTAGGTGCTGGTTGTTGTATTTCCTCATCCTGTGGCAACAAAACTTACAAATGATCTGTTTTTGTTTGGTGTTTGTGATAAAATATTCCCATATTACCGATGTCCTGTATTTGATATTAGTCTATTAATGCTTCTGAAGCGGCAAACACCATCGTCCCACTTGTCCGTGCTTTCCTGTTTGTTTGTTTTTATTGTGGGCGTTCCGCATAGTTCAGTTGCGCAATTCTGATTGGGCAGAACAAAAGTGACTTCACTCAGTTGGCTAGTAAGACTGTCACACACAGACGACAGTCACGCATTTGCTCTGAGTGGGGGAAATTAAATAATACATATATATTTCATATCGCAGCCTCTTGCGATTAGCTGATTGCAATGTTACAAATCACGATTGCGATTCGATTTCGATTAATCGCACAGCCCTACACACACTCATCACTACAGCCAATTTAGTTCACCTATAGTGCATGTGTTTGGACTGTGTTTGGGAAACAGGAGCACCTGAAGGAAACCCACGCCAACACGAAGAGAACATGCAAACTCCACACTGAAATGCCAGGGACTCAAACCAGCAACCTTCCTGCTGTGAGGCGACACTGCTAACCACTAAACCAACGTGCCGTCCTAGTAATTCTCCCTAAGTTCTTCAAAGAATACAAGTTGATGCCACACTCAAACAAATTACGTTTGCTGTTTGTTTAAACTACTTAATTAAAATGACCTACTGTAAACAAGTTGAACTCAAATTAGGCAGATAGTGTAGCTTATTATACAAACAAAAATATAATAATTATTAAAATGCAGAACACTCAGCTAACTAACATGGCTGAAACAGCTCTGAAATTGTACTTTGCTGTTGCTAGCTACTAGATAGAGTGTCGCTGTCGATACTTTCAGTTGACTTTTTAGCAAGACGCTCCTCATATAGCTGCCTGTGGGGCTTTCTTAGGTGCTGGTTGTTGTATTTCCTCATCCTGTGGCAACAATTCTTACAAATGATCTGTTTTTGTTTGGTGTTTGTGACAAAATATTCCCATTTTACCGATGTCCTGTTTTGTTTTGATATTAATTAGTCTATTAATGCTTCTGAAGCGGCAAACGCCACCATCCCACTTGTCCATGCTTTCCTGTTTGTTTGTTTTTTATTGTGGGCATTTCGCATAATTCGATTGCGCAATTCTGATTGGGCAGAACAAAAGTGACTTCACTCAGTTGGCTAGTAAGACACACACAGACGGCAGTCACGCATTTGCTCTGGGCGGGGGAAACTAAATAATACATATATATTTCATATCGCAGCCTCTTGCGATTAGCTGATCGCAATGTTTCAAATCACGATTGCGATTCGATTTCGATTAATCACACAGCACACACTCACACTACAGCCAATTTAGTTAATCCAATTCACCTATAGTGCATGTGTTTGAACTGTGGGGGAAACCGGAGCACCCTCTTTCTTCTGTTGAACACAAAGCAAAATAATCTGAAGACTGCTGGAAAATGACATGCATAGTAGGAACACAAATACTTAAGTCAATGGCTGTTTTTTTCCCCAGCATTCTTCAGCATATTTTCGTTTGTGTCAATCAAACAGGTTTGAAACAAGTGGAAGATGAGTGAATGATGACAGAATCACAATTTCTTGTGTGAACTATCCCTTTAAATACAGTTGCTACAATCTTATTGGCTGACGTGGTTGTGTGTAATAGGCAGTAGTGATCAGTAAGTGTTTATACCATAGTATGATTCATTCATTTTCCTTCGGTTTACTCCCTTATTTATCAGGCGTCGTCAGAGTGGAATGAACTGCCAACTATTCTGGCAAATGTTTTACGCAGCGGATGCCCTTCCAGCTGCAACGCAGTACTGGGAAACATCCATACACTCTCATATTCACACACACACACACACATACACTACAGCCAATTTAGTTTATTCAATTCCCCTATACTGCATGTCTTTGGACTGTGGGGGAAAACGGAGCACCCGGAGGAAACCCCTACTAACACGGGGAGAACATGCATAACTACACACTGAAATGCCAGGGACTCGAACCAGCAACCTTCCTGCTGTGAGGTGACATTGCTAACCACTGAGCCAACGTGCCGCCCTAGTAGTTCGCCCTAGGTTCTTCAAAGAATATAAGTTGATACCACACTCAAACAAATTACGTTTGCTGTTTGTTTAAACTACTTATTTAAAATGAGCTGAAACAACACAATTTTTGAGTTTTTTTGGGCGACAACTTAATTGTTTTATGTTCAATCCACTTGAATTTGTAAAGTGAACCTAGTTTCTTCATGTTGTCCTAACACAAATGCGAAACCCAGCATTTTTTACAGTGCAGTCAAACAAAAAGTGTGTTAATGTTTAAACCGCATAATCAAACATCATAACACTGATTTTCACACGCGGTGATTGTGGTTTTATTGGTCAGGCAAACGTTCACACTTGATGATGCAATACATTCAAACATCAAAGGTGCTCTAAAGCAGCGTGGACTTCACCGCACAAAATGCTTGAGTTTTCGATTATTTCTGAGGGAAAGATACAGCTAAAGTCACAATTATTAGCCCCCCTGTATATTTTTCCTCTAATTTCTGTTTAACGGAAAGAGATTATTTTTCAACACATTTCTAAACATACTAGTTCGTTCTGTAGATAATCGAAAACAAAATGCTTAAGGGGGCTGATAATATTGACCTTAAAATGTCTTTAAAAAAATTAAACCTGCTTTTATTCTAGCCGAAATAAAAACAAATAAGACTTTCTCCAGAAGAAAAAATATTATCAGACATACTGTGAAAAATTCTGCTCTGTTAAACGTCATTTGGAAAATATTTGAAAAAAATTCACAAGAGGGCGAATCATATTGACTTCAACTGTATATGTGCTTTGAAGCGAACACTATTGCAAGGTGTGACAGGAGTGAAAGGACATTAAAAACAGCACTTCTTCTTACACTCTCCTACGATTAACACTGATTTCTGTAAAATAAGATGAGTCGAAACAAAAAGCAATGACGACAACAACAACAAAAAAAAAGAGCAGGCCCCGAGAACAAAAGTGTGAGTGACAGTGTTCACAGGACAGATGGACCCGTTGAAAGCATGACCTATGAACGCTGTGGTTATTTGGGTTTAAATAGGATTAAATGGTAACTGTGGTCTCGGATATTTTGGGTCGGTTGACCACCACGTGCTCCAGCTGTCCAGAGTCTGACACGTCGTAACTGGTTTTATACTTGGCCAGGATCTTCATGAGTGGACGCAACTTCAGCCACCACTGCTCCTTCGGGATTCTGTGACTGAACACATAGAAAAGAGAGTCAGGCATTGGTCAAGAACAAATATTTGGTTTATTTTTTGTGAATGCAGAAAAGAATTGTTGGTTGTTGTGTGTGTGTGTGTGCGTGTGTGTGTTCGTACACAAAGTCAGTCTCATCTTTGAGCTGAACCACAGGCTGGAAGACCATTGCACGACGCCGCATGCCCAGCAAACAGGCCGAGTCTTCTGTGTTAGCGAACACTCTCCCTGCACAACACACATAGGTTCAACACACATCCACACAAATGACACAGCCAAAATTACATGGCATTTCTGCAGGGAATTTGCATGTAAATAGCTGCATCGTATGGATGAATAACAAATAACTGCATGGTTTATATCAGGGTTACCAGAAACCATGGAAAATACTATTTTTTTTACTTGTTTAAAGTAAATAAAGTAAAATCAAATATATAATAACTAATAAGTGAGCAAAAGGAAAACAAATACTAAAACAAAAACAATAATATATATATATATTAGTGCTGCACAATATATAATTTCAGCATCAATATTGCAATGTGATCATTTGCAATAGTCACATCGCAGAATATGCAATGTACAGTTCGCATCACGCTGTGTTTTTGATGCCTGTGATTGTATAAGGATTTTCATTAAGGCATAAGAAATTGTACCATTTGTGACCTGAACTATGATTCATTTTATTAAATTATTTTTATTTTTATCTTTCAGCTATTGAACCTGAATAGACTCGGGAACCGATAAAACACTTTATTTCAATTGTATCTTTTCCTTGATTGTATTTATAGACAGTTGTGCATGAAAATACTCACAACACCTGCAGACACAGATATGCACTGCAAATAGCACAGACAACAACGAAAATGTGACGGGGACCCCAAAAATTGTATAGATTGTTTATTAGATTTTATGGAGATGCACTCCCACCGCAGAATCATCCCAATCGATCTACCATTATACATTATTTCCAAATCGAGATATTAATCATCTGGTAAATTGTATTCATATCGCAAAATAAAAAAATATTTGCAATGTTACATTTTTTCCAATATTGTGTAGTCCTAATTAGGGATGGGCTGATAGACGATGCCATCGTCCATCGCCGATGGCCAATAGACAACACGATGCTGAGTAAACCCGCTCAAGAAAAATACACTCAGGCCCCGTTTACACTAATACGTCTTAGTGTTAAAATGGCATTTTAGAACGAAAATGATCCACATCCACATCGTGTTTTACCTAGCATTCCTGAACAGCCCTCCGTCCGCTGAAAATGCACATCACTTGCCCACACACACACACACACACACACACACACACACACACACACACACACACACACACACAGACAGACACAAGTGGTGCTCACTGCAGAGCACCCCACACAACACAGCCACGCGCTTCTCTTTCAGCTCCAGAGACAGAGAGCAGTGCACGTCTTTATCAACAACAATTCCCCCCCAACGCCCCCCCGGATGCCATCGTCCATCGCGATGTTTCCCATTAGACATCATGCGATGCCAAATTGGTCGACATCGCCCAACCCTAGTCCTAATATATATGTTAGGGGTGTCAAAATTAATTGTTTACATTAATTTATAACATATGTGTTATATGGCGGTAGCTTACTATGGCGAGGGAGGAGATAGCGAGTAATTAAAACACTCCTACTACTTAAAAATAAGATAACTGCACAGTTCACTGCTTGTGAGTATGCTGGACAGTGTTTCACTGACTGGGAAGTACATCAGAACCCAGCTAGGAAAAAATGAAAGCTGAAACTCTCTCTCACTCTCTGTGGCCCCTTTGACCTGATGGCGTGTTCGTGAGGTTACGTTTTATCCCCTCTCTCGGTTGTTACAACAATAACGTTACTTGTGGATCCAGACATGAGCGTGTCTGCAGAGCGAGTTTACTCCACCGCATAGCCGTCTATAATAGATCAGCTGATCGCCACGGCTGTGTAACATCAGTTTCCATGTCACTGTTTGCTGAACCGTGCCAGAGCCGCACTGACCGTTAGAACCAATTGCAGACTTTTCTGTTGAGCGCGTGATCAATTACTCAAAAAGCAAGCGGGATAATATTTACATTTGTATATTTGCTATATGGCCATGTTGTTCAGTGCATGTACTTAAGTTTTGTTTGATACATTCAGGTAAAACGTATCTGACTGCTTGTATTAAAGGACTACATTGTATTGCAAATAATATATAAATATATTTATAGATTACACATTTTAATACATTATTATTAAATACATTATTAATAAATTATTGTGTCGAATCGATAGCATGATAATCGTAACCAATAATTATTATTATTATTTATTTTTACAGATAATATTATATATATATATATATATATATATATATATATATATATATATATATATATATATATATATATATATATATATATATATATATATATAAACATTTTGTCGAATATTGGCCTAGCCCATCAAAAATAAAGACAATATAGTTTACATATTATTTAATAATTAAAGTTTACATTAATACAAATGTTACCTACCAAAGGCCATGGAAAGTACTTAATTTTATTTTTACATATATAATAACTAAGTTACTAAGAAGAAAATGATTACCAAAAAAATGTAAAAAATAATATATGAAATTTAAACAATAAAATAAAGTAAAACACACACACAAAACAAATACAACAGCAATTTAACAAATAAATTATATATATATATCTATATAAATAAATATATATATATATATACATATATATATATATATATATATATATATATATATATATATATATATATATATATATATATATATATATATATATAAACATGCTTTTGAACATTTAGAATAGTGACCTAGGCTACAGTATCTAAAATAAAAACACTATCATTTAAACAATATATATTTTATAAGTAATGTTTACATTATTACAAATGTTACCACTGAATAAGATCATTGAGGTCACCAAATCTGGCTAAATAAAATACACATATTTACCTTCATCTTTATTCATCCACAGGCACAGCCAAAGGAGTGAAAAAACAGACACACACACAAAACTGAGCTGAACAAATGCAGTGAATCTAAAGTAATACTTCAAAATCAAGTAAATCAAAGTCAAGCGTTACATTGAGTACTATTGTATGATGTATGTGTTCAGTCATAATTGCACTTTAACAGTTACTAAGTGCCTCGTGTGCAACAGCGCAGGTCAAAATCACAGGGCCAAGTAGTGATTGAGTACTATTAAAGCTGAAAAGCACTTCAGTAAAGTTTGCGGCATTAAAATGTGAAAGATATCAATTCGTACCACGTCTGTAGCTTTCATTCAGTTTCTTGGTGATCCACTGCATGGCCTTTGCAGAGATTTTAGTCCCGAAGTTACGGTCAAACGGAGAAGGAGCACCACCCTAATGAAAGATAAATATATAAGTTATTAAGAATTGCATTCATTCATAATTTAATTTCCTTTTATTTTATGAGCTAATAATAGTATTCAGAATATAAAGTTTTATATTATTAATATTGAATTTTCTAACAGAACATAAACATATTATTAAATGCATAATGTAATGCATAGTACAGTTTAAATTATTAGCCCCCCATTATATTTTTCCCCAATTTCTGTTTAACACATTTCTAAACATGATAGTTTTAATAACTCATTTCTTATAACGGATTTATTTAATCTTTGCCATGATGACAGTAAATAATATTTGACAAGATATTTTCCAATATACTTCTATACAGCTTAAAGAGACATTTAAAGGCTTAACTAAGTTAATTAGGCAAGTTATTGTATCATGATGGTTTGTTCTGTAGACAATCGAAAAATATTAAGCTTAAGGGGGCTAATAATATTGACCTTATAATGGCTTTAAATGAATTAAAAACTGCTTTTACTCAGTACAAAAAATATTTTTGTAAAACACCATTTTTTAAGAAAAAGCTGTAATATTTATGTAGTCTGAAGTCTGATGTATGAGAAAACATAATGGTTCAGTAACTTTATAAATTATTTCACTTTGTTTAAATACTTGTTTTAATTTACTGAAATGTACCGTAAAAATGCCCTATGGTGTCACATAGGACAAAAACGATAATGTAACATTATTCAAATAGCGTAACAGCAATTTATCATCATTAGCTACGTTTCCATCCACCTATTTTTATGCGCATTTTGTATGTGCTCTGATTCTCACGCTTCCAAACGCCACCGCTTGTTCACTGCTTGTCATTTATTAAATAAGAAAAGATTAACGCAGCTTCTCCTACTGCAGAAAATTGCATTTTCGCTGTTGATATTTGGCACCAGTTAATCAGGAAGTGATGATTTTGTTCGCTTTGACTCGTTGGATGGAAACGCTGCTTTATACGCACGGCTTTTATGTGATAATCCAGTTTTGCGCATAAAGCTAATTCGCATTTTTGGATGGAAACACAGCTATTGTTGGACACTTATCTCCATAGTGCTATATACTTTATATGAAATTATGAATAATATTTGTTTTCTCTGTGACTTGTTGGACATCTTCAATAACTAACCCAGCAGGCACACAACATCAAGATGTTAATATTAGGTTAGATTGAGGTTGTGACGTCAGGTGGCCAAAGTTCAATGTCTAGACAGCATCTACGTTATTTTCGCATCCAATAACGACATTAAATTATGTTGATATTTGGTTGATTTTAGGTTGCGTTGGAAAGTGACCAAATCCAACATCGAGCCAACATCTTAAACCAACGACAAATTGACGTCAAATACTGACATTTATTTCTCAGGTATGGCAACCAAAGTTGTGGTATCGTCCACACAAATCAAGCTACGTTGATATTTGGTTGACTTTATGTTGGACACTGATGTCGGCCTGACGTTGGGTTCTGACGTCAACCCGATTTTCATTTGCAAACAAAATACGATGTCCCCCGGCGTTGGGGTAAAACGTCAGTCTGCCTGCTGGGAAGAGTGTCATACTAAAGGGCATATTGAGCTATCCTTGTATTGCATTACACAATCATTATATTCTAATGTGTTCGCTTGAATAGCAAAGAAAAAGTGTATAACTGCAACAGAACATTGATTGATTAGACTGGAGTTAAACTGTGCCTGTGGGCCTCTGTCGTCTATGATTTAGGATTTACAGTAAGTGCAGTACCTGCTGCATGTGACCCAGAACGTTCTTCCTGCAGTCAAACACTCCCTTGCCTTCTTCAGAATAGAGCTGATAGATGAAGTCTGTGGTGTAGTTTTCATTGCTGTTCTCGTTCCTACATGAACACAAGAGTGGATGGGTGTGAAGAGTCTGATGAACACATGAGCCTCTGATCACACCTTTCAATCACACCGTACATGGTAAAACTCTGTGACTCATACATACTTACTGTGCTGCATGACAGACAGACATATATAGACAAGCACATATAGATAGATAGAAAGATAGATAGACAGACAGATAGATACCTCAGGACTAGTCCTCTCTGAATGCTGGTCTTCATTTTCTCTGTTAAGTGCTCAACATTAGCCTGAAGCAAAAAGAACAGCAGTACCTTCATTTAACCAACAGATGGCGCTAACATTTCTGAATCAATGTTTAAATAACATGTCATATGATAACAGGTGACATATTAAATTATATTACTATTACCAGGACACTAGCTGTTCATAAGTGTGTGTGCGAGTTGCTAACCTGAAGGTCTCTGATGTCAAACGGCTCCTCAAAGATGTACGCAGCATCTGCTCCGGCAGCCAGACCACCGACAGTGGCCAGATACCCACAGTAGCCCCCCATCGTCTCGATGATGAACACACGGCGCTTCGTGCCGCTGGCAGACTGCTTAATACGGTCACACGTCTGACAAACACACACATAATTAGTCATTCAGCGTCTACATTAATGCTAATCTTCAAATGTCTTTCCTTGAGAATTATTATGAACATCGATCAGTGTGGAGACATGGATTATTTAATATATGACAGTGAATGTACTCAAAGGTAAACACATTCACATTCACTGAGTGCTTTGGAAAGGTAAACTTCATCAAATACTGTATTAGCTTTCAGGAGCTTAAGAGTGCTTAACGTACATGACATTATGAAGCACTCTGTACTTACAGAACTATTTATGATACACAATAATGCTCCTCACTCTGTGTATAAACATATTGCTGTATATATCATTTGAATCATTCTTAGGAAACATTAGTGTGCTATGTATGTAAATATCCTTAAATATATGAAACAATTCTGCAGAAATTTTACTTTAAAAAGGAATTATTATTAAAAACTAATATATATATATATATATATATATATATATATATATATATATATATATATATATATATCAACCTTCTGCCTCTTTTCCAAATGATCAACTAAAAGTCAAGTTATTACTTGTTGCTCTTACAATTGGGATCGACGACAAGATTTTTGTCAGGTAGTGTGTATGTATATATATATATATATATATATATAGTAATAATACACCCCTCACAGATCTAATTTTTAAATTTCTTATTACTTGTTGCTCTTAAAATTTACAATTGGGATCGACGACAAGATTTTTGTCAGATAGTGTGTGTGTATATATATATATATATATATATATATATATATATATATATATATATATATATATATATAGTAATAATACACCCCTTACAGATCTAATTTTTAAAGTTCTTATTACTTGTTGCTCTTACAATTGGGATCGACGACAAGACTTTTGTCAGGTAGTGTGTGTGTGTATATATATATATATATATATATATGTATATATATATATATATATATATATATATATATATATATATTAGTAATAATACACCCCTGACAGATCTAAATTTAAAATTTCTATTTTCTATAGGATGCTGTAAAACAATATATCTGTGCATATACATTAGATTAGTTAGTGCCGAAGCCAATATTGGAACTAACAGACTCACAGTCCATACATTAGTGAACCCCAAATTAATGTGTAGGTGTTTAAAGAGAATGCTTACCAAAATGTTTGTTTCTAGTCCAAATATCTACATTTCAAAGCAAAACTAGACTATTTGACCTACCCAATGTGCAGATAATTTAGCTTGTTTTAAAGGGAAAAACTGCCAATTTTGACTTGTTTCTGCAGGAATTAAATTTTTTTTTAACTTAATCTAAAAATTTGAGATATTGCGACATAGAAACAAGACAAAGCAAAATAAGAAAGAACTGTATTTATATCGCAGTAAAATAAAAGATTGCAATATACGATTTTTCTTGTGCAGCCCTATCATACAACATACATAACATAAACAGTTATTTAACAATCTGTATCAGTAATCTGTATCAATATGTATGCTCTTTTGGACTAGTCAGGATTATCAGTTCTATGTTTATGTCAAAAAAATATTACGAACAATAATCCTGACTGTAAATAATGCAAAACTACTATCATTGAACCCCCAAAATCTCAAAGCAGCAGGCTTGGCTATTCAAATAACATGCTTGAAATGTTTCCTAAGAATGACCCTTTAAGCACAAGAAGGAGGTTTTGATTTTTGCTTCTTACCTCCACGATAGCATTGAGGGCTGTATCTGCCCCGATACTAAGGTCAGTGCCGGGCACATTGTTACTAATGGTTGCAGGCAGCATACAGAGCGGGATGCAAAACTCCTCATATTTGGCCCGAGCGTCATTCAGCTGCAGCAGACACTCTAAGGCCTTTGAAAGGTCAGCACAACACAGCAAGGGAACCACAGGGACAGGACAATGCACACATTAGACCAGCAGGGGGAGCACTGGTGCAGGAGCGGGACCCTGTGCACGGGACACCCACCGTCTGATGGCTTCCATGGCTTCCGGTCGGGTTAAGGAAGAGGGTAGGAATGGGATTGGACAGACTCACACGCACACAGAAGCAAGATTCTGCACATTATTACCAACAGTCACAGAAGCGGCAAGATGAGCCAATCCACATGTCAACATTCAAGATGTACTATATAACTGATGGTGATGATGTCATCGCAACTCCTAAATACCAGTCGTCTTTCTTGCGGATTGTGAAGACTAATGCTGCATCCCAATTTGCATACTATCCTCCTAAATAGTATTCAAAAATAGAATTAGTATGTCCAAAACTGTCTACTATTGATCGCTTTCCACAATCTCTTCCAAATATATTTGCTTCCAAATATATTTGGATTTATTCTCCAAAGGGAGGAAATCATTGTGTAAGTGATTCCTTCAATTACATTATATTTCTAATCTGTTGGTATGGTGTGGATTTCCGTCTTCTTACAAAATTTGATTTTTTTATTATCATTAATATTCACTTTTAGTCATTTAGCAGACGCTTTTGTCCAAGCCGGCTTACAATTGAGAACGCGTTCAGCGATTACGAGGCGATATCAGAAAAGCACTCAATTTTTATTTAATAGAATGAAGAATTTTTCTACAGGTGGTTTGTCAAGCCCACTCACCTGTTTTAAGCACACTTCATTAATATTTAGATATTTGAAGATTAGAATAACCACTAATATGGCCTACAATCCATTGCACATTGGACGTGAAGATTAGAACTACAAGCGTGGATAAAAAGTGTAAACAAACTACAAACATGGCTGACAAACAAGACCAAATGTCAATTAGAGAGGCTTTGGTAAAGATCTTTGAATGACTATTAATATCAAGCCTACTGAAAAATATTTAAATCATGTTTTTTTAATGTTATCTCACAGGAATTCGTAACTTTTTGATTTCGTGGTTAATTCGTATGAAATCGTACGATCTCATTCGTACAATTTGCTCATCCCCCAATGACAGTAAGGGTTAGGGGTAGAGTTTGATGCCACACCTCCTCTTAAAAATCGTTTGAATTCGTTCGAATTAGCCACTAAACTGACAAAACGTAAAATAGTTGAATTTCCTTGTGAGATCAGGCTGGTTTTTCGTGTTATATTTCATCTGCAACAATAATGAGAACTTCTATAAAG
Organism: Danio aesculapii; assembly: GCF_903798145.1. Classification (NCBI taxonomy): domain Eukaryota; kingdom Metazoa; phylum Chordata; class Actinopteri; order Cypriniformes; family Danionidae; genus Danio; species Danio aesculapii. The sequence continues at coordinate 38,162,126 of NC_079458.1, forward strand.
ATGTGTTTGGACATTAACTTCTGAATGAATAATTATGCAAAGACCTGAGGAGATTTAGGGTTGCACAAGTATGATGCGATCCTGGACTAACATCTATGTTGATCCTGGAACGTTATTGTTGGTTGAAAATGTAATCCAAAATTTAACATAAACGGTAAACACATCCCTTAATTCTGATTGGCTTATTGGAATGTTGTTCCAGGATCAATATAGATGTTAATCCAGGAACAAGTCCTACTTGATGAAATCAGGCTGGTGATTTAGCGTTACCTAACACTAACCTGCTAATGCATCTCCAATAAGTTAATTAAATATGATAGAAATATGGATAATGTGTTGAGCATTATGACAGGGCACATAACTAAGCAACATAACGCTAGTAGTATATGTTCCAAAGCTTGCACACTCATTTGTTACACAAAAAGTAAAAGTATGTACTTCTTCTTCTTCTTCAAAAAAAAGCACATGCTTTTAGGATGTAGTATAAATAGGCGAATTGGGATGCAGGACCTATTATTTTCAGTATGGGATAGCTCATCTAAAGTTGAACATTCTGTCATTTACTCACTCTCGCATGTCACCATCGCCGTTATTTCTACTCAGTCTACAGTATTTTTCCAGAATGACACTGCAACTGTGCACTATTTTGCAAATCTTCCGAATATTTGATATCATTTTGTGTGAGGGTCAACAAATTAATTTAAACTGCTGTTCTTTAAAGTGTGGTGTGTAAAAACTATAGAATGGCTTGATGTCAATAACGCTTTACTCTTGTATGTACTGTAGGCAAATCATATTTTAGAGCTACTGTGGCAATCTTTTAATGTGTTCTGATGTTATAGTGAAAACATGGCTGCATTGTACTGATTTGGTAATAATTATTTTAAAAATAATTATATTATATTATATTATATTATATTATATTATATTATATTATATTATATATTCATTTTCTTTTCGGCTTAGTCCCTTCATTAATCCGGGGTCGCCACAGCGGAATGAACCAGCACGTTTTTTTACGCAGCGGATGCACTTCCAGCCGCAACCCATCTCTGGGAAACATCCACACACACTCATTCACACTCATACACTGTGGACAATTTAGCCTACCCAATTTACCTGTACCGCGTGTCTTTGGACTGTGGGGGAAACCGGAGCACCCGGAGGAAACCCACGCGAATGCAGGGAGAACATGCAAACTCCACACAGAAACGCCAACTGACCCAGCCGAGGCTCGAACCAGCGACCTTCTTGCTGTGAGGCGACAGCACTACCTACTGCGCCACTGCATCGCCTATATTATATTATATTATATTATATTATATTATATTATATTATATTATATTATATTATATTATATTATATTATATTATATTATATTATATTATATCATATTATATTATATTATCTTATCTTATATTATATTATATTAATATATATTAATTGATGCCCAATTCAAACTTTGTGATATCAAATTTGGTCACATCTTCTTTTAAAGTATCCAATTCCTGTATCCAATTTCTGTATTTACTCTACCAGTTTACTCTACCAGCAAATGTAAACGTATACTGAAACGTGAGTCAAAATGGCACAATAATCAATTGATAATACAATGTTTTGCTTTCACGCCCTATTTTAAGGTCATAAAAACATTGGAGAAAAAAGTTGGGGTCTCGATACAGGTATTGATTTAGAGATGGCAATGTTAGACTTGACATCATTCATCACTGTTGCATTTTCAATAACTATTACATCCACGATTGTATTACAAAAAAATTTTATATCAGATTTATTAGCAAGGCCTGACACCAATCTTGTGTTTTTTCCCCTTGATTAAACAATTGTGCATGATAAAACATATTGTGTAGTCTAAACCCAGCATTACCTAGTGTATATAGAAGTGTCACTTCTATAATAGTACTATCAAGCATTTTTCAAGCTCAATTTTATTAGTTCCCATCCTTATATTAGGTGCATAGTAAATATTTGCACTCGAGCTCCCCAGACAAGAGAAAGTTCAAGTTTGGACATGCTTGTGAGTAAATGTCGGATTGTTTTCAGATGAACTATTTCCAACTCCGTTTGCAGCGGCCTATGCTTTTGTAAGGCTTGTGTTCATTTAAACCTTCTGTATAAGGGAACTATGCAGACAGACTGCAGTTCGGGCTGAGTTATTCGGGGTTAGCGATCTGTTATGATGGGTTAATGCAATGTGATCATAGCACAGCGCAGGCAAAGTCACATGACAACCACAAAAAAAAAAAAAGCAGAGCTCATAACATGCGCCATCATGTCATCTCCACTTACCTGGACGCTAATGGTTCACCTTTGTGTTTACCAGCCAAAAAACATTCATTGGTATTTATACTGCTTTACTTTATATGTGTGGATTGTTATCGTTTTTAACTTTATTATAATTTTTTTAAGAACTGTTCACATTAATATTGATAACAATATTGTCATCCACATTTCTGGTGATTATCCTTCGTATGTGCCGGTATGGTGTGGATTTCACTCTTCTTATAGAATTAGTTACTATAATAATTAGTTATTATTTACATTTTACAGCAGACACTTTTATCTAAAGCGACGCACAATTGAGGAGGCATTCAGCGATTCAACATAAAGAGGCAATATCAGAAAAGCACTAACGCGATGAAAGTGTGTTTTCTTCAGGTGGTTTGTGAAGCCCACTCACCTGTGTGAGGCGCACTCCCAATTATAATTGTCAAAACATCAGTGTATGCTCCTCCCTGAAATTAATTCATTCATTTTCCTTTCGGCTGAGTCCCTTTATTAATCAAGGGTCGCCACAGTGGAATGAACTGTCAACTTATCCAGCATATGTTTTACGCAGTGGATGCCCTTCCAGCTGCAACCTATAACTGGGAAACACCCATACACACTTACATACTCATACACTACGGACAATTTAGCTTACCCAATTCACCAATAGCGCATGTGTTTGGACTGTGGGGGAAACCGGAGCACCCGGAGGAAACCCACACCAACACGGGGAGAACATGCAAACTCCACACTGAAATACCAACAGGCTTGAACCAGTGACCTTCTTGCTGTGAGGTGATATCGTTACTCACTGCACCACCGCGCCACCCCCCTGGCTGAAATTTGTTTATAAAACATAATTTGTATTTATATGGCTGGTCTTCATACCGGAACTACCAGAATTCTTTAACTACTATAATTACCGTAGCGGTCATTCTGACCTTCACATATAAGACGTCATACTGTCACGTAATATTTACAAATAAAAACTATTGCAATGTCAGAGATTTTTCCAATATTGTGGAGCCCTATTGGCTGGTAAACACAAGTGACATGATTGACCTCTGTGATAGGGGAAGACAGAGCCTCTGATGTGATTGGCTGCTGGATGGACACTCCCTCTGCCTCACTTACAGCAGTGATAGCGTTCAGAGCCGTGTCTGCGCCAATGCTGAGGTCTGAGCCGGGCACATTGTTGGAGACGGTGGCCGGCACCATTACCATTGGCACACACAACTCCTCATAAGTCCTGCGGGCTTCTAACAACTCCATGATCCCCAGGTAGGCCTGCCAGGAGCCAGGGATTTAGTGAACCGCCAGCAGGGATGGGAATGGGGGGGTGAAATGACAGGGAATGAGAGAGAAAGGGATGGTTGAGACGAGAAATTGGGAAGGAACCCGTGTGGAAAGCCATGGCCATCACGACGGAGAGCATGAGACACAAGACCCACTCCGTACACACACACACACTTCAAATCCAAACACTTGCATAAAATACATTCACACAGATCCTGATGATGTCTGTATTTGGAAGAGAGAAGATGAGCCTGATTTCAGCAGCATGAAATGGCTTTAGAAAAAAGTGGGTGAGTTATTTTGGGATTGAGGGATATTGTTCTGTGTTTAATGGCGTTATTTGTCTTGTCAGCTGTGTGATTGCGTTCACACAGCTGAAAGACTAAACCGTGCCTGCTAAGAAGGTGATGATTGCCTCCTTTTTCATTATGAAAAGAACAAGAACGCAGGGACTTTTAGGTGATGCTGCATAGGAAAAGATGATGGAGAGGGCAGGCGAGGTTAAGAAACATCATCATGGACATTTTATATGTAAGTTTATTTTTTTCCAATACTAAATGGACAGATATCAACATGTAAATTGATTTATATTTTGTTCATTTTAAATAAATAAATAATATACAAATAATAATAATAATAATAATAATCATGATAAATACTACTACTACTACTAATAATAATTGAAATTGGTTTGATAATAATGTAATATTTATGTGTCTTTATAAAAAAAAAATTATATATATATATATATATATATATATATATATATATATATATATATAAAAAATATATATATATCCATCTATCTATCTATCTATCTATCTATCTATCTATCTATCTATCTATCTATATATATATATATATATATATATATATATATATATATATATATATATATATATATATATATCTATATCTATATATATATATATATATATATATATTTATCTATATAGATATAGATAGATAGATAGATAGATAGATAGATAGATAGATAGATAGATAGATAGGTAGATAGATAGATAGATAGATAGATAGATAGATAGATAGATAGATAGATAGATAGATAGATAGATAGATCGATCGATAGATAGGTAGATAGGTAGATAGGTAGATAGATAGATAGATAGATAGATAGATAGATAGATAGATAGATAGATAGATAGATAGATAGATAGATAGATGGATAGATAGATAGATAGATGGATATAATACCGAAATAATAGTAATAATGAATAAAAACAGATGTAATTGGTTTTATTGTTAATAGTCATGTGGTTTTATTAAAAATCTATATTTTATTAACAATTAATTCATATAAGAAAATATGTATAAAAACGATTATATATTACAATAATCTGTATTATAAAATATAAAACATTAACATAATTTGTAAGCATGAACATCACAGAATATAATGTCAAAATGACCAAATACCATAATAATAATAATAATAATATATAAAGAAATTATAATACTACTACTACTAATAACAATTAATAAAAAGATATGCAATTGGTTTGATTGTTAATAATGTAATATTTATGTGGTTTTATTAAAAATATATTTTAATAATAAATAATAATAATAATCAATAATAAATTAATAATAATAATAATAAATAATAATGATTATTATCAATAATACGACTACTACTGATAATAGTAATGAATATGTGCAATGGGTTTTATTCTTAATAATGTAATATTTATGCAGTTTTATTTAGCTAATTAATTTTAATAACAATTAATTAATATAACAACGTTTAGAAATAAATTTTAAAAATATTACATATTACAATAATCTGTATTATAAACATAAAACTTTAACATAATTTATAAGCATGAACATTACAGAATAAAATGTCAAAACGACCAAATACCATAATAATAATAATAATAATAATAATAATAATAATAATAATAATTAATCAAAATATATGAAATTGTTTTTTTTTGTTAATAATGTAATATTTATGTGGTTTTATTTAAAAATATATAATTTTAATAACATGAAAAAATAATAAATTAATAAAAATAATAATTATCAATACTACTACTACTACTACTACTAATAATAATTATTATTATTATGTGCAATCGATTTTATTGTTAATAATGTAATATTTATGTAGTTTTATTTAACTAATTAATTTTAATAATTAATGCATAAAACAACAATGATGAAATAAAAAATGATGATATATTACAATAATCTGTATTATAAAATATAACACATTAACATAATTTATAAGCATGAACATCACAGGATAAAATGTCAAAATGACCAAATACCATAAAAATAATAATAATAATAATAATAATAATAATAATGATGATGAATCAAAAGTCAAATAAGTCTTAATAATAAAGATAAAATAAGTTAATAATGTAATATGTGGTTTTATTTAAATAAATATAATAATAAATTAATAATAAAGAAAATAATAATAAATTAAAAAATATGTGGTTTTATTGTTAATGTAATATTTATGTGGGTTTTATTTAAAAATATCATTTAATAAAAAAAATAAAATAAATAAATAGAAATAATAATAATAATAATATGTGCAATGGGTTGTTTAACTAATTTTAATAACAATTCATTAATAAAACAGCATATAAAAAACTATTATTGATTATGATTATTATTATTATCAATACTACTACTACTACTGATAATAGTAATAAATATGTGCAATGGGTTTTATTCTTAATAATGTAATATTTATGTAGTTTATTTAGCTAATTAATTTAATAACAATTAACTCCTATAACAACATTTACAAATACATTTTAAAAATATTACATATTACATTAATCTGTATTATAAACATAAAACATTAACATCATTTAAAACATGAAAATTACAGAATAAAACATCAAAATGACCGAATATGCAGAATCAAATGCATACCTCAAATCCTCCGATCACTAACAGTGCATTTATGTTATACTTCCGCATCTGCTCTGCTATTTTGTCAGTGTGCTTTGCAGGAAGCGTTCTGCAATTATGAGAACATTGTAGAGAAGCACTAAGCACAACACAGCCAAATACACTCCAAATCATTACTGAACTGCTAAAAAGTCATATATAAACAAAGAATACAAATAATACAATTGACATCGAATTGAAACAGAGATAAATACCGTTTAGTTCCCAGCAGGGATCCACCCTGGCCCGTCCATCCACCTACATCTGCCCATTTAATCTCTTTTATCTAAGAAAGGAGAATAGAAGGGGTTAGACATTTACTGGAATGATAATATTCTCATGAGGATACATTACAACGTCAAAATCTAACAAACTAGCTTTACTATTTATTCATACTAGCAGCATCTCAAAACATTTTTGCATTAATTTACTTAATAACAGCATTCTGAAATGCACAATTCTGAAAACTATACCATTATTAGATCAAATAAAGTTAAAGCTGACCATGATATTTATGTTTTATTGAACATTAATCATTCTTTAATTTAACCTACTTCACAGAGAAGTGACTAACATAATAAAACACATATAAATGATTTATTTATACATCTTACATTTAAAGTTAGTAGATTTTACATGTACTTAACACAGATGTTATTTTTACATATGTGAGCCTACAAATATATTAAAATACACAAGTCACAACTTTCAATAGGCATTATATGTTACGCTCTAAAGCAGGGGTCACCAAACTGGTTCCTGGAGGGCCGGTGTCCTGCAGATTTTAGCTCCAACTCTAATCAAACACACCTGAACAAGCTAATCAAGGTCTTACTAGGTATACTTGAAACACCCAGGCAGGTGTTTTGAGGCAAGTTGAAGTTAAACCCTGGAGGGACACCGGCCCTCCAGGACCGAGATTGGTGACCCCTGCTCTAAAGGCTTACATCCATTTTTTCTATAGTCTATATTCCATATTCTGAATATTTATTGTATGCATAATGAATTAGAGAGGTCACTTCTGTTTTAATGCACCGATGTGTACCTGGAGTTAAAATCAGCAATCAGTCAAGTGTTTTTGATAACTCTGAGTTTGTTAGGAATTTTGGCACACTCATCTTTGCAGAATTGTTGTAATTCAGCCACCTTAGAGGGTTTTCAAGCATGAACCGCCTATTTAAGGTCAAGCCACAGCATCTCAGTTGGATTCAGGTCAGGACTTTGACTAGGCCACTCCAAAATTAATTTAGTTTTTCTTCAGCCATTCAGAAGTGGACTTGCTGGTGTGCTTTGGATCATTGTCCTGTAGCAGAACCGAAGTTTACTTCAGCTTGAGGTCACTAACAGATGGACTCATATTCTTCTTTGGGATATTTTGGTACATAGCAGAATTCATGGTTTAATTTATCACAGGAAGTCTTGCAGGTCCTGTTGCAGCAAAAACATTACACACCATCCACCATATTTTACTGTTGGTATGGTGTTCTTTTTATAAAATACAGTGTTACTTTTACACCACACATAATGGGACGTGCGCCTTTCAAAATGTTTGGCTTGTCGGTCCACAGAGTATTTCCCCAAAAGTCTTAGGGATTGTCAAGATGTTTTCCGGCAAAACTGTGACTAGCCTTTATGTTGTTGTTTTTTTGCTCAGCGGTGGTTTTTGTCTTGGAACTGCAAACTGGAACTTGGAACTGGTCTCTTTCTTATGGTCATGAACCTTAACTGAGGCCCTTTTTTCATATAGGGCTATAAAGTTTTAGATTTTTTATTTCAAAACTGCATGATGCATTTGACAAATATTTAAATTTTGTTGACGATCTGAAACTTCAAATTGACAAACATGACACAAAAGTAAATCAGTAAGGGGGCAAACACTTTTTCACACCACTGAACTATCATTGGCCCTGTTTCAATTATATATGTACACTATTACCAGCCCTATGTTGCATGTAATAAACATTTAAACTACACTTGCATTGAATTGGAAATAATCTGAAAGGCATTTAGAGCAGAAAGTATATTCATTTAAAGTTGTATTTATTTATTTTACATTAAATTAAACTTTTTTCTTCAGTACTCACTCAAAAATACAGAAAAAAAGTAATGTGATCTTAAGCTTCTTACATTATCTTACATTTTGGTGTTACAAGAATACATTTGAAACTAAACAAAGTATCATGGCCTCCATTTTGCCATCTTTGTCTCCATTTCAACTGGAAATGCAAATGGACTCAATTTGATTACCGCTCATGTGCTTTTCTGACTCGCCTAGTTTATTGGATTAGACTGGCTCGGGAGACCATGACAGAAACCTCAGCCATAGATAAGACACTTTTAGCCAAAAATAACTCAAGTCATTTAATGTTTGCAGAAAATCTGAATACATAAAAAAAACAGTTGCTCAAAATAACACACACTGTTTTAATAACACACTGCTTACTCTATTGGAGTCTGTAATCCTCCCCCCGTTTAATCAACAACATAATTAGTGGATCATGTCTTAGGCCAAGCCCATGTAATCTAATTAATTGCTTAGTGTTTATCTTGATTTCTCCATCCACTTTCGACACATGGCTAATAGGTTTTACACACTGCCCCCTATCAGTACTGAGTGGTACTGCACTGGTAAATTGGTTTAAGTTAATCCTATCGTGTTTTGCGTAAGAGCAAAGAGCAGCAGTTTTAGAGATAGAGCTGGCGACACTCCTTGTTGGCTGTTTTCAACACCTACTTGAGTTAAACATGTTAACCTGTTGAGTGCTTCTCGCTCCTAATGCACTTATCGTAGAAATACAATTATCACAACTGGATTTAAGAGTGTTATTTAAAGGTCTTGTGAAGTGCTTTGAATTGTGCGTTTTTTTACTCGATGTTTGACGAAATCTGAAATGAAAAATGAAGAGAGGGTGGGGCATAGAGTAGCTCCTCCCCTTTTAAGAAGATAGCCAATAGCGTTTTGTTTTTATCACAGCTCTGACAGTGCGAGTGGTTGATCTAATGAAAAGCAAATGAGAAGCGGGCGGGGCATGTCAGATACTAGAGAGCATTTGATTGGTCAAGAGAAACTGAAATATAAGATGACGTGAAAAAAAACATTGATCGATTTAGAAGTGACAAACGGCAAGCTTTGGATGTTTATATCGGTTTATGTTTTCTAAATGCGAATTTTGTCAGTTTTGGAGGAGACTAGCTTATAGATATCCTTAAATCTAACAGACTAAAACTAACATCTCATTTTTTATTTTAATTTCACAGGAGTATTGCAGTAATTGCAGTATTTAATTGCCATAACATACAAGCTGCTGCTATTACAGTCAAGTGATTGTGTTGATTCATTTGTCTATGCAACCTTAAATATGTAAACACATTTGTTTGTGTGAAGCATAATATTGCCTTCCATTTATCTTTGACAAACAATACGCAACAGACCAGAAGTCTTTTATTTCCAGTGGAAACTACAGAAAATTCTGATCTCAAGCACATACAGAAATTTCAGATTCGATTTGAGCTTTGGGTGTGTTGAAATAATCAACATTTTGAAGCTAGAACATTTATATCCAGCATAACTATGAGCAGAATTACACTGTGTAAAGACTATTTCTGTAAAGTGACTGTTGTAATTATGAAATCATATGAATTCATTTGTTTTGAGGGGATATTTTCATACAGTTAATAAAGTCACTAAAACCATCCAGGCACGGTGGCTCAGCGGTTAGCACTGTTGCCTCACAAGTCATTGACAAGGTCATTGGTTCGAGTCCCTGGATCAGTTGGCATTTCTGTGTGGAGTTTGCATGTTCCGCATAAACCCGAATAGTTGGCGGTTCATTCTGCTGTGGCGACCCCCTAATAAATGAGGGAATAAGCTGAAGGAAAATGCATGAATTAAAACCATCCATTTTACTCCCAAAATCCAAATGTTAAGCTAAACGTATTGTTTTTTTTGCATATTTTTATTAGATATTATTATTATTATTAAGTATTATTACAATTTAAAATATTAAAAAATATTTCGAAGCATTTCACGTGACCTTTAAAAGTCCATTCAATCAGGACTGCATGTTGAGTTGTGGTTCTGCAGAATCTCTATATACAGTATTCAAATCCAGCTATATGGTTCACAAACCCTGAAACATAGATGTGAATATTTACCTGTCCCTTATAGAATCCTTCAAAGCCGTCGTTGACAGCGAACATTTTATGTCCCTCGGAGATGCCGACTCTGACAGCGGAGCGAACGGCTGCATTCATACCCGCCGCTGGAGCACCCACATTCAACACAGCCACGTTAAAATTACTCTGAAAGAGAGATGAACACAAACATGTCAATAAATTACATTTAGCTCATGCGTCTTAATCCAGCTGATCGTTTGAGCCAGCATGAGGCTTCAGCTATATTATTGAGTTACGTCGAGTTGTCTATAATGAATCATGCAAGCTTCGTTCTGGATTATCGTAAATCCTGCTCAATATATGTGGCCTGGCATGTAGAGCAAACTAAACTGTCCATGTTCATTTCTATGTCTAGAATGTACCTCTATATATTTGAGGACTGCCGGTTTTGTTTTTAAAACTTTCTATTAAGAATCTCAACTGCCTTTGGTATTTATCAGTCGGTAATTTAGTGTAGTGTTAACTCGACACAGCTTAGAGCATCACAACATAATTATCGACTAAGCCTTTTGACTTTTCTGAGATAATTCAGATTTTCTATTTAAGAGATGGGAGCACATTTAGCTTAACTTAGCATTAATCATAGAATCATATTAGACCATTAGCATCTCTCTCAAAAATCGAAACTATTTTCTATAATTCTCCTTATTAAAGAGAGGAAACTGCAATGAAAAGCCACACAATTATATTTTAAGCCATTTTAAGTATGTCCAGCACTCATACCAACCCTGTAATTCATATTGATAATAATAATATTAGTAATAATAATAATAATAATCATTTATTTATTCATTTTTATTAATCTGGGGTCGCCACAGCGAAATGAACCGCCAATTTATCTAGCATATGTTTTAGGCAGCGGATGCCCTTCCAGCTGCAACCCATTACAGGGAAACATCCATACACACTCATTCACGCGCACACAGTACGGACAATTTAGCTCACCCAATTCAGCTATAGCGCATGTGTTTGGATTGTGGGGGAAACCGGAGCATCCCGAATGAAACCCACGCTTACATGGAGAGAACATGCAAACTCCACACAGAAATGCCAATTGGCCCAGCTGGGGCTCGAATTAGCAACATTCTTGCTGTGAGGCAATTGTGCTACCAAGAAGCCTTTTGACTTTTCTGAGATAATTCAGCTTTTCTATTCAAGAGATGGGAGCACATTTAGCTTAACTTAGCATTAATCATAGAATCGTATTAGACCATTAGCATCTCTCTCAAAAATCTAAACTATTTTCTATAATTCTCCTTTTTAAAGCGATGAAACTGCAATGAAAAGCCACACAATTATATTTTAAGCCATTTCAAGTATGTCCAGCACTCATGCCAACCCTGTAATTAATATTGATAATAATAATAATAGTAATAAAAATAATAATAATAATCATTTATTTATTCATTTTTATTAATCTGGGGTCGCCACAGCGGAATGAACCGCCAATTTATCTAGCATATGTTTTAGGCAGCGGATGCCCTTCCAGCTGCAACCCATTACTTGGAAACATCCATACACACTCATTCACGCGCATACAGTACGGACAATTTAGCTCACCCAATTCAGCTATAGCGCATGTGTTTGGACTGTGGGGGAAACCGGAGCACCCGGAGGAAACCCACGCTTACATGGAGAGAACATGCAAACTCCACACAGAAATGCCAATTGGCCCAGCTGGAGCTCGAATTAGCGACCTTCTTGCTGTGAGGCAATTGTGCTACCCACTGCGCCACCGTGCCGCCAATAATAATAATAATAATAATAATCACTGCAAAAAAAAGTAAACTCTATATTCATTGCTAATAAAAACTGTAAACACACAGATAATTTAATTATGTCCTCGATTCACAGTTGTTTTGTTTTATTACCGAATGACTATGTTTATGGAATTTAAGCTGCAGAAACTGCTTGTATTCAACACAAAAACACCACAGAGTTGACATTGCAAACATTAGTTCGTCAGCACATGACCCTCGTTTACACATCAGCGCATGGATATACACTTCAGAGTCAGCAGCTGTTTAACAACAGGGTGAAGTGGTGTGAAGGGTAGCCAATCGTGAACGAGGTTATTTGGATAAAGAAGCATTAAAGGTACTGTCGCAAAAACATCTGTTGGTGGACAACTATCAAGTTGTTGTTGCCTTTATTTACGGCGTAGCTCTTGGGGAGATCTGGGAGATCGCCAAGTCAAAGGAGTATACAATATTAGATATTTATTTTAAAGTTTTATCATCCTCTACTGTAAGTAAAAACTGTAGGAAAACCAGAAGCCTAGTAATCACCTATTAAACAAACTGCTGCAAAAGTGTGCAATATGGATCATTTTTAGGATATTGTGACGTTGAGATGATATAGCTAAAGCATGGGTTATATGCACAGAGAGGGCCTATGTTTCCTTTACAAATATTATTGAAAATATGCCAAATTCTATGCTACAACATAAAACCACTTGGCTAACACACTTTCTAATCTTATTTTTAAGTCATATAAATCGTTAATGGTTGTAATTTACAGTAGGCTATTTATTAAGAAATTAAGAAAAATGCTATTTAATAATAATAATAATTATTATTATTTTTTTATTATTTTTATTATTATTATTATTATTATTATTATTATTATTATTATTATTTACTATTTAGCAGGATCATGTTTATTTTCTTATTTTATTTTATTTATTGTTAAAGTCTGCTTTTACAATTTGACACATTTAAACCACTGCAGAAATGTTCTAACCAACAGGCCCATGTCATATACGGTACAGATACATTTTTTAATAAACAGCCCACTGTAAATTAAAAGCATTAACAAATGCTTCATATTTTTGTTTTCACAAGCTTTGGAGATTCCGCTTTTAAATAATAGCTCACCTAGCTATAGCTTTCATCATGAGCCACAGCTGCGTTCAAAATGACTATGTTGAAAATGTTTACAAAGTGCACTGCGAAGGGAATTGTCAATATGAAGATCGCTCAAACTGAGCAGTAAAAAATACTTGGAAAGCAAATTACACGTAAGAGAGATTACTTTAATTTCTTTTCTTTTTTTTTTATCATTCCAAGTTTAAATGTTGGAAGGTTTGAAATGAATATGGCATAAGGGGATAACTGGGAACAGAACTCAACCAGGAGTTCTGCTTCTAACTACAGATCTAGAGGTGTAGTTGCAAGCGTACAAGTTTGTGACGCAGTGTGTGAATGTTCACTGGAACAATGGATTTGGGAAATGTCAGATCAACGAATTATGTTTGTAACAATGCAACTTGTGACCTTAGTTAGCTAATGAGTTTGTTTAAAATCAATGATCTTCACTGCTGATGGAGATACAATATCTCACTATGTACTAAAGTGAGTTTCTCACTGGGCAAGAAGCACTGCAATAAATTCAAGTGTTCCCTGCAAATAAAAATAAATGTGCTTCTGTCTGCACTCGCCTTCTGCACCTGATGGCGATTGCATTTAAACAGCAGTATTTTACACTTGAACAACTAAATTACTGCTTAAGTCTATTTACCACTCTATATTTTAATTAAATTAAACTATCTACATTGTAAAAGCAACCTCATGAAGTCACATCAACTTTTTACCGGAAGTGTATCAGTGGCTGAAAAGCACTTGCCATGCATATAGCCCATAGAGCTATAAATAACTATCCACAAGTAGAAATATGCACACAGGGTGTGTATATCTTTGGTTTCCTCTGGAAACAGCTGCTATGTCTGGAATGGTGTCTCAGAGCATGCACTGAGGTGTTGTGAATAGTGAATGGTCCAGCAGCAGGCTGATGTCAACAGAGGATTGTTTGGTTGAGATAGAGTAAAGGCTTAGCAGGTTAAAACAAACGCAAACTGGTTTTCAGAGGATGAAAAACTCACATGTGGAAGCTCGGACTCTGGTTTGCGGTGAGCCAGCAGCTTGTACGTCTTCAAGTTGTTCTCAAAGCTCCTGCATTTACAAACAAACATCTAAGAGTTATTGTTGAGATTAATAAAAAAGACAGGTTATATATGTCATTTTGACTTCCCTTTTTATGCTATTTTAATTGTCCCATCGCCCCTATTTTATTATCCCGTGATCTCTTCAAACTAATTGACATGACTTTTTTTGATGCGCACACTATTTAATTAATTTAGTAAAAGTGTTTTCAGTGTCGTTTTTGCTCAATATTTCGGTAACACTTTATAATAACTACACACTATAAATCATTTATTAAGCATTAGCAAATAGTTAACTCGTTATCTGTTAAGCATTAACTCTACATTAATAAGCGTTAGTAAGCAGTTTATAACTGTAGCTACAAATGCTGTATTCTTGACTTACAAACATATTTATAATGTGCTTAATACTTGTACTTTCATACTTTGCTAATGATTTATTTTTCATTACTAAATTAAGTATCGCATTATTTACAAACCATTTGTATTTAAAGTAGTTGAGGGTTTTCAGAATCATTCAGAATGAGTTAGTAAATGATTAATAAACTATTGAAATCAACGTTTATTTGTCTTATTTATTCAGGCATATATTAAGGGTTACTATGTATGTTAATAAATGCTTTATTAACTCAACTTCATCCAGTTTTGTGACCTAATCTAAAGTGAGGACTATTTATGCTTTATAAATCCCTTATAAATGATAATTAAAGGCTCAGTTAAATTCTAAACAAGAAAATTGACATTATTCATTCCTTTTCATTTAAAGATACACAAATAAAACTGTACTTCAAATGAAAAATAAACCATTGCAACCTTATCAAAAATAAAATTACTGTAGAGTTTAAACATTGCATCTTATTATATTGTTCAATTATTATATTGTTGTTGTTGTTTTATCCAGTTTTATGTCGTATTTTGACACTCCTGTTATTCAGCAATGTTTAAACTTTACAGTAATTTTATTTTTTAGAAAAGATTGCAAAGATTATTGTTCATTTTATACTGAGCCTTTAATTATCATTTATAAGGGATTTATAAAGCATAAACAGTCCTCACTTTAGATTAGAGCACAAAATTGCGTGAAATTGACTTAATAAAGCATTTATTAACATATTAGTTAACTATTAGTATATGCCTGAATAATAAGATCTATAAACATTGATTTCAATAGTTTATTAATCATTTACTAACTCATTCTGAATGATCCTAAAAACCCTCAACTACTTTTAAATACAACTGGTTTGTAAATAATGCAATACTTAATTTAGTAATGAAAAATAAATCATTAACAAAGTATGAAAATACAATTATTAAGCACATTATATAGGTGTTTATAAGTCAAGAACACAGCATTTGTAGCTGCAGTTATAAACTGCTTACTAATGTTTATTAATGTAGAGTTAATGCTTAACAAATAATGAATTCACTAGATGCTAATGCTTAGTAAATGATTTATAGTGTGTAGTTATTATGAAGTGTTACCAATATTTCTTATTGGATGAAAAGTTTATCCTTCTAGGTTGTGCAAAAGTTTTAATGCACATTTTCAAAATCTATGCGCATCTTGGCATATCTAATGGCACAGTTTTAGATGAGCTTTTTACAGTAAAGAAAACGGTGTTCTCATGTTTACATCTCCCATATATAGAATGTATTCATATATGCAACATATATCACATTTGTATGGCTGTTTACATATTTTTAAATATAAATAACAGATATGCACATATATATGTTCAAATATATTCATTTATGGCTATGCATGGATATGATTTCAGTATGGAAAAGTAGACATTCGTGGGCAGCCAATAAAGACCATAGACTGGCAGATTTGTTACAGATCTGCTTAGGTTTGTGGAAGAAGTAAGAGTGTAATTTCTGACAACTAATTTCAGGCAGTTCAGAATCACTTGTATTTTTGGCCAGACATTAACTCACTTCCTGCCATGACCACACTCAGTATAGTAATGAATATGTATATGACGATGTGGATGGTTTGGTCTTGGCGGAATAGATCTGCTACGCTGCTGCTTTTACATAGATATCAGGTGTATTCCAGACTACATGGAAGGGAATATCTGAATGAACATGAAGTTAAACTGAAGTCAAGCTACAAAATGCAAACGCACCTGCCACGTAGCTGCACGGCCTCTTCAAACCTTTTCCCATCCATGGCCTTCTGCACTTCTTGAGTCTACAAAACAAACAAACACTTACATATTAAGACTCGATGACATCAAATCTGTTGATTTATAATGATTTTTTTGCAAACAATGCATAGCTCATATTTCTCTGAAAGCCTATTTCTGCTATGAGAAAATTAATTCTGGCTTTTTCAGCTCTGAGTGTACGTTAGTAATTTGTCCTAGCTATTCTTAAAAAATACGTCCAAGATATATATTGACTTTTTCTAATCAAGTTAAAGTCTGCTTGAACCGGAGGTTTCTGAGATGTTTTCAGTGCCTGTATGTTAATTTCCAACTGAAACAGAATATTAAGTAGGGGGTGGGGCTTTCTTTGTGCACATCATTCCTTCATTGATAGTTTTCACGTGTCGTCACACCATTACGATGAGCGGACATGCATGGGCTGTCCTTCTAGAGAATTCCTTCATAGAACGAACAGCCAGAAAGGATACATTGACCCATAACATTCAACTGCCAATACTTTTGTATGCTTTTATGCAGTCTCTATTCTAAGTTGAAGTTTACATATGAAATGCAAAGTCAAAGTATAAATAGCAGAAGTGAACAACTAGATTTTTACTACCAGCAGATATTATTTATTTATTCATTCATTCATTTTCCTTTGGCTTAGTCTCTGATTTATCAGACATCGCCACAGCGGATTGATCCACCAGCTATTCTAGCATATGTTTTACACAGCGGATGTCCTTCCAGCCGCAACCTAGTACTGGGAAACACCCATACACTCTCACATTCACACACACACACTCACTACGGACAGTTTTTTAGTTCATCTAATTCACCTACAGCGCATGTCTTTGGACTGTGGGGGAAACCGGAGCACCCGGAAACCCACGCCAACACGGGGAGAACATGCAAACTCCACACAGAAATGCCTACTAGCCCAGCCGGGACTCGAATCAGCAACCTTCTTGCTGTGAGGCAACAGTGCTAACCACTGAGCCACTGTGCCACCCCAGAAAATAATAATCTAAACAAAAGAAACCAACACCAAATCTAAAAGCAGACACTTACGAACTATAACAGTGTCATCAATGACTAAATCGCTGGATTGGCAAGGACATGACGGCTTTAAATGACTGGAAAAACAACTGCAGGTGCAGAATATGGATCGCAGTGTGCACAATGTATAGTGTGTGTTTATATCTCTGGTTTGTTCTGTTGATATATGACCCAAATACTCGTAGCGTCTTGAAACAGATGGAAATTTGATGGGTTAAAAAAAGTTTGGCTAAGGACCACTGCTCCAAACGCAGAAGCAAATGATCAGAATTTGATTGAAGATTACCAATTTTTCGATTAACAAGATTATGATTTTCCATTTTTTTCACTGGATTAACTTGCACAAATGAACTGTTCACCTGAAGAACAACAACGTGCACTAGCAAAATAAACATTGCTCATTTGCATTAATGTAATAAAGTAATCGAAATCATTTTGTCCAGACACATTTAAACCAAATGTAATTAAATATAACATTTCGGTACAAATAAATATAATTCAGTTGATCTCCCAGGGATGGTCGTGCAGTAATAATCCATGAGCGCTGCAGTAACGCTCTGTTGAGTGTCTGAGTGTGGATCTTTATTATCACTGCACTAAACCCGTGCTGGAATCTGTCCAAGTCTTACCATCTGCACACACTCCATGAGGGGCAGGCGCACAGACTGGTTCCCACACAGCGACACCACGCAGGCCGGTGTGTTTGCTGTGGTCTCAAGCAGAGCCAGAACCGCCTCCACGCCCATACGACTGGCCTGACAACAAACACAGATGAGCATTAGTGTCTTCAGAGCTCCATCACTAGATTTAATATAATATGACTCACTTTATGTATAGAAATAGTTCTATATTCCATGTACTATTTTTTTAAACATAATTTGGGAACAAGCAATTTTGCTTCTCTATGATATGTATCATGGAGTATAGAGCAGGGGTGCCCAAACTCTGTCCTGGAGGGTCGTGCAGAGTTTAGCTCCAGCTTGCTTCAACACACCTGCCAGGATGTTTCTAGCTGGCCTGGTAAGAGCTTGATTACCTGGCTCAGGTGTATCTCATTAGGGTTAGATGCAAACTATGCAGGACACCGGTCCTCCAGGATCTATGTATATGTATATGTATATTTTTTATTTTTATTATTGGCAAGGCCGTAGGTTTGCACTTGACATTGATGGGGACGAGTGAATACAATCCACCCACACCCCCGCCAAGAATGAATTTTTTTTTATTTTTATATTATATATTTTATATATTGCTATTAATTAATTAACTGCTATTAAAATATATTATTAATTAATCCTCTCTTCATACAATTTATTAAGTGATGTTTTATAAACAAATTTCAGGAGGAGCACGCGCAGAAGTTTCAGTATCAAATACGTCATTGACAATTATTCTATTATCCAATCAGTTCTTGACCAAACTATATATACCAAAGCTGTCTTACCTGCAGCATCTTACGACTTTAGCATCCCTCCACCACCCCGTCACCTCACCTCTTAAGCATTACTATCCTGGGGGGAGCGTTCTGGGGCCGGGCTAGATACTTCACTCGAATCCCAATTCATCTCTGTTTCCTGATAAGGGGAATAACTCGAGTTTGGGTGTCTCCCCGAGCTCAGAGCCCTCTCCCCGGACAGCACGCCAAATACGCTTTATTCTGAAACTATTGCAAGTGTTAGCCAAGGGGGTTGAGGTGGTTTGAAAGACCAAAAGTTGGGTTATTATTATTATGTTTGAATTTATCTTATTATTCAAATAGCCAAATTCTCCCTGTGGAAGGTTGAATGCACTGGCACAGTTTGTTATTTGCCAATAGGCTTCAGTTATTAATTGAAATCAAGTTTTAACAGACTTCCCTAAAAAATTATGATAAGAAAATTGTATTTTAAAAATAAGTATATTTACATATTTGAAGAGTTTAGATGCAAAAACCTCTAAATACTATTTAATACTTTCTTCTAAAATTAGCATTTTTCTCCAACTCCTGTGTGTGGACTCAGTGATTTTACTTTTATAGTGACGAATACGTCTTTTCCATTGCCTTTAAAGTGAAATAACTAAACATAAATATACGAGGCTGAGAAAAATGCTCATTTTACAGGGCATTTAGAGGTTTTGGCATCTGAACTCTTTATTTCTTTATTCTAAGAGTTTAAAGTTCTATTTTTTATGTGCACATGTGTGTATAAAGCAATTTAACAAAATGGTAGGAAATATTTTTGGTACATCAAAAAGTGTAGTTAAAATAAGCATCCAACAAGAAAATCCAGCAAAAACGAGTTCTTAATACGTCACTAAAATATAATATTTATACCTCAATTAAACAGAATGAATAATTAATCAGGTGATTAACTGCAAAAAGGTTCAGTTTTTCAGAAAACAAATAACCCCTCCTTTCAATAAGCGGGCTACAGGCCTGAAAGTGTAATGTTAAAATAATGATTATTAACTGATAAAGAGACAGTTTAATAAAGACTTTCGTTTATTTTTCGTACAATTTACACATGCATCATAGTATTATTAAAAGATGGAGCGCAGGCTGTAGTTTTTCTGACAAGTTATTTCAACCGAAATTGGAGATGTTACTCTAAGAGATTAGGAGAACTGGCAGGGTCATATACTTATACATGTAGGTGTTTATTCTGCAGTTAGTTTTAAGGGAATTGTTCACAGACTACATCAGTCTGCTATAACTTTAGACTGACCGTAAAAGCTGTGAAAAACACTAGCAAAGCGGCAATATCATGATGGACTCATTCAGTAGTGAACTTGAGTTTATGTGACTTACACTATTCGTTGAGAAAAGCTCTTTATGTCCACCTTTTTTGCTACTGCCATCCTCACCTGTGTGTGTCACACACCTCACACACATGTTATGGGAGAATTCCCCTTGCGCAGTTGTTTTGCCGCTGCTTGTATCTGAAAGCAGCCTCTCACATGACAGCAGGGAAAGGCACAGCCAATCACAATGTTCATATGTGTTTGGGGGCGGTGCGACTCGAGGAGAGAACGTGATTTAACCCTTTCGGCATGTTTACGTTTACATTGACCGTGTGATGTTTTTAAGTGAATTAAATTATTGGTGGGGATATTTCAGTAGTTGGTGGATATTGGTGGATACCCTAAATCTACGCCTCTGATTATTGGGGCAATATACACAATTGCAGAAATTTTGACTACTTGATTTAAGATTGTTGTTATTTTATTTTATTTTATCATTACTATTTATTTCTTACATTTTCGTGTGTTTTATTTTATTTATTCATTGCAGTTTGTGTTTGTTTTAATTGACATTGACTAAAAATAAATGGAGTACTCCCAGAAGAGCACTTTATAAAAACGCTGCACTCTTTTTGTTCCATTCCCTAGAGTGACGTTAAGCCTTTATGTAGTGCTGCTTCATCATTGTAGAAATAGCAGACCACGTGCAGCGAACGCGTGTGTGTGTGGACGGCAAATCTGTTTACGTACTTAATGTAAGCTTCCCCAACCCTCCTGTTTATTTCCTGAAGAGTTTCTCACCAGAATCCTGTCAAATGCTGAAGGGGTTCCTCCTCTCTGGACGTGACCCAGGATGGTCACGCGCGTGTCGAAGCCCAGACGACTGACCACCAGCTGAAGGGGTCACAAAGAAGATTTACTGCTGAATTACAGGAATCAAGGGAATTAAAGGTTTTAGGTCATATTTTGTCAACATAAATTCTAATCTATCATGCAAGATGACAATCTGCTCTGAATAAAGCATAGGTTTTTGACCTTTTTACACAAAATAAGTACAATAAAAGAAAGGGCTTTTCAAACTGAGCTTAACCCTGGGTTAAGGTTATTCTAAACTCTGTATAAAAGAAGGTTTCCAACTTTAGAAATAGGGCTAGCTCTATTTTTTACCTGAAGTTAGAGTCAGCATAGCTTTTGTGCTGTTAACCCCACACTGCAGTAGTTCTAAACGGATAGTTAACCCCCCAAAAAGGCCATTTACTCCTTATTTACTCACCCTCAAGTAGTCCCAAACCTTTATGAGTTTCATTTTTCACTTGTTAAACAGTAGTCATCAATACTATTATGAAAGTCGGTGGTTTCATTTTGTGTCAATAAAGAAACTCAAACAGGTCTGGAATAAGTATTTATGTAACAACCCCAGGGGCGACACGGTAGCTCAGTGGTTAGTACTGTCGCCACACAGCAAGAAGCTGGTTCAAATCCTAGCTGGGTCAGTTGGCATTTCTGTATGGAATTTGCATGTTTTCCCCGTGTTGGTGTGGGTTTCCTCCGCGTGCTCCGGTTTCCCCCACAGTCCAAAGACATGCTGTACAAGTGAATTGAATAAGCTAAATTGGCCGTATTGTATGTGTGTGAATGAGAGTGTATGCATGTTTCCCAGTACTGGTTGCAGCTGGAAGAGCATCCGCTGTGTAAAACATATGCTGGATAAGTTGGCGGTTCATTCCACTGTGGTGACCCCTGATTAATAAAGGGACTAAGCCTAAGGAAAGTGAATGAATAACAACCCCAGGTTATTTCCATTCTAAATACCCCTTTTAACCCAGTGTTTCACACTTATTTAGAAGGGGTTATAGTACTGTTATACATTATTTTTTTCCGCAGGGTTATGAGTTAGCTCTGCTTTAGTACTTTTAATCCCTCACTGCACTGACAAACATGTGCAGCGCAAAATAATGCAGTGCTAATCTATGCATGTGCTCTGAACAGTCACAGAAACATTGTGTGTTGCATATACACTGTCGATTTTGCATTTAAGGGTAGACATCTCAAATAATGGCCCAAGAGACGGTTTCTAGACGGTTCTAATTCACGGCATAGTCCATCAATTAAGAAAACATTAAATATATAGAAAAAGAAATATGTATATAATATAGAAGTCATGTGCTGCATTTTGTTTATTAAGTGACATAGCAAATATGTCAACCTATGTTAACACTAATGCAGTGTGAATAAAAAATTGCTTATGGAAGCATATTTTGTTTTTAAAAGAAGTCTAATAGACGTCTAAACATAGACGGCTTTGTTAAAACAAGGCTAAATATGAGCTGTCAGTGAACATCTAATAGACATTGAAGAAAAGCCCAAAACTAGACTAGTCATCAAATACAAGAAAATGAACGGCTACAAAAGTCAAGTCTGTCTTATCTGTATTTGATGATTATTCTAGTTTTGGTTTATTCTTAAATGTCTTTTAGATTTTTACTAATAGTCCAAATTTACCCTTGCTTTAGCCAACAATCTCCAATTAGATGTCTGTTAGACGTCTAAACACAAAATTGCTTGGTGGGTTCTGTTTAACTAGGTTTAGAATGACCCAGGATTGACTCTCAATTGTGAAAAGCCCAGAGCTTATATTTAATACTTACAATAAAAACAAATATGAAGAAATTAGCTTCAAACTGAAACTTCTGTCACCATTTACTTCACACAATGAATTCAACTGTGACCAATTCAGCCAAACAAAGATTCTATCTTCAATTGTGCTCCTTGTACAAACCTGTTGTATGATTTTAGCTGTAAATATGGCTGCCCGTCTTTTAATTTATTTTCATTGTGTTCAGTCACTGGTTTTGTTAATTTATAGACTTAGATAGAATCTGGTCACCATGCACTTTAATTATATTTAAAAGAGCAGCATTAACATTCTACAAAGCATCTTCTTTGGGGTTTTACTAAAAATTAAAAAGACATATGAGATTATTACTGCAAATGATGCCAGAATTTTCATCTGTCCTTTATATGTTCTTGCTGAATTAATAAAAAAAAAACTTAGTACAATAAAAGCAAGGCTTGAATCAATAATACCCGCGTGCGTTTAGCAGAAAGTTTCACAAGAAAGCTGTGCCGCCCATGCAGAAAATAAGAAACTTAGCAACAATTGGTGGAAGTAGAATAGCACTCCATGCCAGTCAGTAAAGAAGAGCCCATTTTTAGTACATGTTAGAGATTGTGCTAAACGCTGAAATGAATTCAACTCCTGCAGGACCGTTTTTTTTTAGGGTGAGGAAATTTCAATCCATTCCCAGCAAGCATAGTGTGTGTGTGTGTGTGTGTGTGTGTGCGTACGTGCGTGCGTGTGTGTTTTGAAGACATCTAATGGAGGTCCAAACATAGATGTCTTTGCTAAATTTGGGAGGTTACTGAAATTTGAATAGATATATAAAAAAAGAAGAAGAAAAAAAACTGCATGTAATATAACAGACAGAAAAGAATGAATACGCATGTGAAGTCTGTGTAATCTGTCTATCTGAGTGGGTTCACACTGACTAATCTGAACAAAAAAAAAAGATAAATGTTTCCACAATTACAACAAAAACTATATAGTTCTTCATACATTCCACATAATTTCCCTTATTTTATGACTTAATATAGAAATTGAGAATAACACTGGGTTATTTCATCAAATACATTTTTCGAAGTGCAATTTAAGCACTTTCTAGATGTATTTACCAACTTTTCCAGCACTTTACAAGTAGATAGATGTAGATGTACATACTTCATGCTGAATTATACCCAATGCCATTTATTGTAGCATTATGTAGTATACTATTGACCTTATTCTTCAATGCGGAAGTGCGCTTGTATTTGCGATTGTTTTAGGACTTCCGATTCAGTTGCCTATGGGAGAAATGACTAGAAGTAATAAACGGCAGAAAACGGTCAAACTACTTACTCTACAAACAAGTGTTTGCATGATGATACATAAAAAGTAGAATAATATAATGAGAAAAGATCAGTTTGCAACATAAAGCAGCATTACGAGCTGTTTTTAACCTCTAAAAATGAATGGACGTGAATGAGACCGGAAGTCTCGAGCCAAAAAGATTCAATTGGCTGCGCCCATTCATACGCGGAGAATAAGGTGAATACTATAGTATAATATTCCAAAGAAGAAGAAAAAAGCCAACACTGAAATAATCTCATTGATTATCAATAGAAGCTCTATTAAATGTAATTTAATAATCTTAAATGCAAAAAAGATCAAGTTCCAGAGTTTTAATCTTGTGCAAAAGCCAATTTTATTTAGTTTGAAAAGTTTATTAATTGTACTACCCATTTACTAACATATTATTATGAAAGCTACATTTTCAAGCCATTTGTTGAAAATCTAAGCACTTTTCAAACCTTGAAAACATCAGAATAAAATTCAAGCATTTTCAATGGTTTCCAGCAGCTGTAAGAACCATGAGAGCAGATGAATCGTATATCCTTATGATATCCTAGTACTTATGTGTTTATTTGCAACTTCAAGTGTCTGCAATATTACTTGTACGTAATAAATATTGGGGGGGGGGGGACGCAGTGGAGCAGTAGGTAGCAAAAAGTTTGCTGGTTCGAGCCTCGGCTGGGTCAGTTGGCGTTTCTGCATGAAGTTTGCATGTTCTCCCTGCATTCGCATGGGTTTCCTCTGGGTACTTCGGTTTTCCCCACAAGCAGTACAGGTGAATTGGGTGGTCTGTAGTGTATGAGTGTGAATGAGTGTGTATGGATGTTTCCCAGAGATGGGTTGCAGCTGGAAGGGCATCCGCTGCGTAAAACATATGCTGGATAAGTTGGCAGTTCATTCTGCTGTGACGACCCCGGATTAATAAAGGGACTAAGCTAAAAAAGAAAATGAATGAATGAATGAAAAAATATTGTGTGACAAGATACTAAATTAAGTGTTAAAACTATTGTTAGATGTTTTTAAACTAAGTATGATTAATTATAATTAATGTAGTTTTTAATACTAAGTTTATTTGTAAAAACACATAAAACTGAACTGGAAAACACAGGAAAATGTGCATTTCTATCACTATTAACTAATGCAATTATTCAATAATTAAAGTAAATTCAAGTTGTATTTGTATAGCGCTTTTCACAAGAATTATTGTTTCATAGCAGCTTTACAAAAGGTGCACATTACTGCATTAGGATC
The DNA here is from genome assembly GCF_903798145.1 of Danio aesculapii. NCBI lineage: Eukaryota > Metazoa > Chordata > Actinopteri > Cypriniformes > Danionidae > Danio > Danio aesculapii. The sequence continues at coordinate 38,187,888 of NC_079458.1, forward strand.
AAATTTGGAAAAGTTAAGGTTATTAGTTACCATAACTTGATTAGTTACTAATAACTTTAATTAATTAAGTAGTAACTAATAGATTTTAGCAGTTAAAGTTATTATATATAAACCGCTTGCAGTTATATAGTAGGTGATGTCTGTTTACATGTTCATTGAAGAGTATTTGGTAGCCATTACTGGTTATGCTCAGAGGTGACAGAAAGTGCCTTGCCAGAAAGTGTGTGTGTGTGAGCGCATGTGTGTGTGTACATTGTGATGTGGTGTGTGTGTGTGTGTGTGTGTTTAGGCAAACCACACAGGACAAAGCCAGAGAAGGAGGGCAAACAGAGCTCAGAGAGGTCAGGGGTCAATGCAGGAGCTGGATCTGCTGTACCTCATGTACTTACATTCTTTACATGTTCTGAGGTAATGGGCTGGTTCTTACGATCAATCGCACCTTCGGCTACTATAATGATATTCAGCCTTTTCATTCCTGCCCGTTTCTACGAGGGTAAGAGACACGTCACAAACAAGGACAAAAACAATGGGAGAGACTCAAAAAGCTGGAGTTCAGGATGCAGAATTGGCCAAGGAAGGAAGTAAAGGGCAAGTACTCAGCCAGGTCTTCACTTCCCATACCACAAGTTGAAGGGATAGTTCATTTAAACACGAACATTTGCACTTTTGCACTCGGCCTCAATTGGTTCCAAAGAGTTTCTTTATTCTGCTGAACACAAAAGAGGATATTTTGAAGAAAGCTGAAAGCAGGTAATCTAAAGGAAGTCAATGGTTACAGGTTTACAGCTTTCTTCATTATTTAAAATAACAGCAGAAGGAAAGTCAGATTTAGAACAAGTGAAGGGTGAGTAAATACTGACTGAATTATCAGTTTTGGGTGAACTATTCCTTTAAGCTTCATTCTCAATGACAGCAATTCACTTGTTTCCATGTTTCTGTATTTTGGTTGAAGTCACCAATGAGAGTGACTGTTGATCAAGGTCAAAAAATGGCTCTACTGATGGTATTCAAGACCGACTATCAACATCAGCACAGCTTTATCTAATAAATTGTGGCAGAATGAAACCGTTTGAGTGAATATTCCTGACAAGCAATATGTGTTTATAGCCCCAGATAGCCTTAGGGCAGCTAAACACTGAAAAATCTTGCTGATTTCTGTTTTAATTGAATCATATTACCTTTTCTAGTCATCTACTGTAAACTTAAATCAATCAAACTGACCAATTAAGTCAAACTTAACCTAAATTAATTAGTAGAAACCTGATTAACTTGATAAAATACGTTACCGCAACTTAAAATTAATATGTTATAATTTATAATAATTCCTAATAATCAATTACAGTGCAATGACCGTAGTGATTTGCGCTAGAAGTACTTTACTGCTCTTTTCGTGTAATTTATAATAACATGTGGCAGACTACTGAAGCTGGTCTGCCATTGGTTGAGATATACAAGTCAAGTTAGTAGTCCAATAGTGGCTGTTGATATACTTCTACTCAGAAAGTTGTTGTAAAGTGACCCATGAAGACTACAATGTAAAAAATTATTGCTGTCTGATTATTTTTAGTTCAATTAATTTTGCTTTTTTTGTCATGTCAACTTGGATCACTCAAGCTGACTTAAAGCATTACGTTAAACTTTGTATAAAAAAATCATTTACCCTGATCTACATATTAAAATAAGTTAAATTACCTTGAAAAATTGTTATCATGGCTTTTTAACTATTATTATTTTAAGTGTAGGTAATTAAAGCTTTGGTCAGTGTTACTGCAATGTTCTAATATTGGCCAATGTCTACAGTTTGGTATACTGTTGTTGTTCAGTTTCCCTGTGTGGTTGTTGGTGGTTAAAGTCAGTGTACTGTTGGTCAGAATGTTTCTATACTGAGTATAATGTTGGTCATGGTTGCTGGTCAATGAATCTAAAAGGTTGTCCATATAATGTGTCCATATTTCATTCTTAATGTCTTAAAATCAAAGCAGTTTTAGTCAGGAAGTTGAACATGTGCATTAAACATGGTCATCAAGCTATTATACTTTTGGTAATGGTTGCCATTACCATTTTGTTGGCCTACAAGTCAACATATTGCTTTCAAAAGACTGCAAGAGCTGAGATGTTGGTCAATACCAATGAATACCAATGAAATGACAACATTATTGAACAGAGTTGCATGGACTATAATCAGAAAGTTATTATACTTTGATCAACAGTGCAAAGCTGATGCAATTTTGGTCGCCATGTTGTCATCTGAATATTCCTGGCCATGTGTCGAATTTGCCATACTGTCACTGTTATGTAAGGTCACCAAGTGAACAAGGGTGTTCAATTGGTCAAGGACTCCAAGTTATTATAATGTTGTTCAAGGTCCTCAGATGGTTGTGTTGTTGTTGTTGAGGTCACCATGCTGTTGTTCAGAATGTTCCTGTATTGTTATTCATGGTACCAAGTTGCTATATTTTTTGCTGTATAGCACAATGCTCTACTGTAATGTATACCATTGTTTAGGATTAAAAGGTAACACTTTATTTTAATGTGTCCTTGTAACGCATGTTCTGTGTACTTGCTAAAGCAATAACATGCAACTAACCTTAAACCTAACCCACCTTCTTACCCGAACTCTAAATTAAGTACATGTAATTAGGAATGTCAAAAGTTTCGAGATCAGTAGCTATCAGTGTTGAAATTTTAAAAACGTCCATTTTCCGCTAACATTCGAGCAATGATCTACACGATTCGTAAACTGCTCCAGTGTCCGTGTTTGCACTGGAACCGATAACCTTGACAGCCAATCAGTCATTTTGGTTGAGCCTGTGAACACAGTGGCCAATCTGCTGTGCGTTAGTAAGCATGCACTCATACCATTGATTGAGGTCATTGATGAACCATTGATGAAGTTACTATAACTCTTTGTTGTTATATTATTTTTATGTTCTACAAATGTTTGATATTTACACTATTGATATACTGCTAAAATCATTGTACTTTTTGGATAAAGTGACCAAATAGGTATCATTTTGCTCCAGCAAGACCCTTAAACATTTCCAATTTACCAAGGATATCAATGCCTCAAATTGGCAACTCTTATTAAAAAAAGAAAGATCTTTGTTCAAGTTGTGTATTGCTGTCAGAGTGAAATCCTTTTTACAATGTGTGGCATATGGTAAAGGATGCATGTTTATTTACAATTGTATTGGAGATGGGCCACTCGTTTTTGGTAGAACTCCAGATTTTTGCTCTCTCCCTTTGAAAACATTCAGTACTCACATCCTTGACTATACTAGAAGTAATAGCTTTTCCATGTCTGTCAATGGCTCCTTCAGCGACTATGATTATGTTCAACCTTGAACCTCTGGATCGAGTCTGAGGCAGCGGACACATTTGTTCCACAAACACATAGGCAAGTTACAGACAGAAGAGCATGTACACATAAATATTACATGTTAGGACATCTGTGGGATACATACCTTTTATAATATATCAATATCTGCAACTAATGTAGTGGTACTGTTACATTTCTTTACAAAGGTGCTAAAAAGTCTACAATCAATCAATCAATCAATCAATCAATCAATCAATCAATCAACCAATCAATCAATCACTTTTCCAGGGTGTCTCTATCAAATAACCATGGCAGGTTATAATCAGATAATGTTCTACTTTATCAAAACTGAAGCTTAACTGTAGATAATGGAACTGAAATAATATCTCGTAGCTTGTCGAGATGGACTTTCAGATTCACTTCTCCAATGCTGTGCACAACCACAAGATTACTTAAATGGTTCAGACCATTTTCAAGGAGAAGAAAACACTATAACTTAATATAAACATGAGGATTTATATATCGCAAGTATATCAGATGTGATGCATTGAGGGTGAGGTGGAGTATTTTTGTTTTACCGCGGAGAGCTTCTGACACATTTTCTCTTCCCAGCCATCCTCAGGGGGCATTTCGGGAATCAACACCCAGTCGGCTCCACATGCCAGGGCACTCACCAATGCCAGATAGCTTTATACATACAGATTAATGCAATGCTATCAATACATGCTATCAATATATTTTTTAAATGAACCGAAATAGCTGGTAATGACATGTACTTATCTTACCCACAATGCCTGCCCATCACCTCCAGAACGAATGTCCTCTGGTGACTGTAACAAAAAAAGTCTGCATTTTCTTTCGCAAGAAACATGCGGATTATGCAATCTGGATTATGTAACTTGTGAATTCTGGACAGCTGATGTACCTCTGAGCTGTTGTCATGATTGCATCCACCACCTCAATAATTCTGTGCAGGGCTGAGTCTGTTCCTATTGTCATGTCCGTGCCGCAGAAGTCATTGTCAATGGAGCCCACCATTCCCACAATGTGCAGAGCAGAGTACTTCTGAGCCGCGTCTTCATCAATTAGACCTACAAAACACAAAAAAACTGGAATGTTGGACACTTCGCGCACTCAGCGGCCGCAGTTTTGCTCATGGGCAGAGCTTTCAGGCACTGATGTTGGATTACTTTATTTATATTGGATTGTGAAAGCAAAATTCTGCTAGGAGAGTGATTATACCGCTCCCGATGGTGAATGCGGTTATACTCATGACAGGTATTATTTGGTAGTTTGGTCATTTATTTCACTAATTTGGCAACCGTCAAACGTCATCTAGGAAACGGTTTGAATTTCCACTCAGTAAAAAAAATGTTAGTCTTCCATTAGAGACGACACTACATTCATATATTATGCTGTTGAGTGTGCATAAGTACATAGTGCATAAGTGCATAGCGTACAGTGTGCTATTTAGGACGCAGCTACGTACAGTCTCTGGGAAAATCCAAAGTTCTGGTAAAGGGGTGCCCAAACTCGGTCCTGGAGGGCCAGTGTCCTCAGAGTTTAGATCCAACCACATTTAGACACACCTGAACCAGCTAATCAAGCTCTTTCTAGGTATACCAAAAACTTCCAGGCAGGAGCGTTGAAGAAAGTTGGAGCTAAAATTTGCAGGATACTGACCCTCCAGGACTTGAGTTTGGGCGGCCCCTGTTCTATACCATTCCAAATAGTCCAAGCTGTTTTAAAGCATCCTGATTACCCTGGTTCTTTGTGAACAGCTGTTAATCAACTCAGCAGGTGAAAAACAGAAGCTCTCTGCTGTTGGTTTGTGGACAGTCATGGCTAAGAGCTCAGTTAGGACCTGCGGTTGCGCATTGTGGATGCTCACAATTTAAATCATATCTTAATGTTTTGAAGTTCCAGTGGCTACAGTCCAATGTATTACTAAAAAATACAAGACTTTCTGTACTGTGAATAATTCCAACGGATGTGGTTGGAAGCCCAAATTGACAACTGTACTGGCCAGAAGGATAGTGAGAGAGGTAAAAAAAAAAAAAAAGAATCCACAGATCACCACCAAGGCCATCCTGATGAATCTGGGCTCTGCTGGTGGCAACATTTTAGGGTAGATACAGATAGTCCAATGGACAATGCATACCATTGTGGTCTATAGACGCAGACCAAGAAGGACACCACTTTTCCCGAGAAGGCCTTTGCAAATGCTCATCTGGACAAAGAAGACTTCTGATCTTCTGTTTTAGGGTCAGATGAAACAAAAATTGAGTTATTTGGCCAGAATGATGTAGTCTTCAACTCTAAGAATACTATCCAATGGGGGCAGCCATGATCTAATGGTTAGAGAGTTGGACTTGTGATCTGAAGGTTGCAGGTTCAAGTCCAGGCTCCGGCAGAGATTGTTGGTGGTAAGAGTATATAACCAGCGCTATCACCACCCTCAATACCACGGCTGAGGTGAGTCCCTTGAGCAAGGCACCGATCCCCCAACTGCTCCCTAGGCATTGCAGCAATATGGTGTGTGTGTTTACCACTCGGTGTGTGCACCTGGATGCGTTATCCCGACTGTCAAACATAGTGGTGTGAACCTAATGTTTTGACCAGGGAACCTAATCACAGTTAATGGCACCACTATCAAAATACACATCAACAACATCATTTTACTGCCTATTTGTCAACTACCCAGTTACTGCTCAACATTTACACAATTCAATTAAAACTATAAAAAATACGTTCAATCAGCAAACATTTATGTGCCCTGAATAATCTGCAGATCATACCTTGCTGGACCAGCTCTGCCAGCAGGCCGCTCCACTCTTCTCTGAAGAGATTTGCCCCGGTCAAGCTGCCGTCTCCACCAATAACACACAAGTTGGTGATGCCTCTCTGTATTAGATTATGAGCAGCCTTCAGGCGACCCTCATGAGTGCGGAAATCTTTGCATCGTGCGCTCCCAATAACTGTGCCACCCTGGAACACAATCAAAGAAGATCTTAACCACAGCAAACATGAGTTGGAAAACGTATTAGCCTATTAATCAGTGTTTATTGAATGGACAGAGTACAAAGTAAAATCTAAAGACTTTCTCAGAACTCCTTGTGAAAACATGGGTGGTCAACACAGCCGGATGTGGGGATTTTAAATCAAATCATCGTTTTTTTTGTATGTTTGTTTGTTTTATTACTTACTATGGTTAATATATGGGCATGGTAAGGTTTTTATCTAAAAGTATATATTATCTGAAAGCTGAATAAATAACGTTTTATTTAAAACCGAGAGACAACTATTTGAAAATCTGAGGGTTAAAAAAATAAATCTAAATACTAAAGAAAAACACATTTAGGGCCTTATCATACACCCGGCGCAATAAGGCGCAAGATGTGTATGGCGCAACTTGTTGCTATTTTCAGATCAGCGCAATCCTAATTTTCACGTTTTGCACCACGTTGTTTAAATAGCAAATCTATTTGAGCCACTTTGTGGAGTCATGGGTGTGCTGGTCTAAAATAGAGGTGTTAAAGCGCATCATTGGCGCGTTGCTATTTTAAGGAACAGAAATAGGCTTCGCCATTGACCAACTAAAAGCTGCTCTAAAGTCCAGCGCAGAGTGCATTAGTTATGCGCCTTTGTGGGTTCAAATGCTTACACATTGCTTGATACACACAGGATGTACAGCAATACACAGCTTTAAATTATTATTTTCTACATAAATTAAAAAATCACTACGTCCATGCCTTTTTCATGCCTCAATGCCTGTTTTCAGTTCATTCATGACAATTTGCATTTGTATAATGTGATTATTATTAGCAGTATTAGTTATAATATGCATGTTTATATTTGTTTGAATAAAAACTAGGCTAGATTTGTGCACCTCTCTGGTTTTGGAGACGTATACATCACCATATGAGGCATAAGAATTGGACGTGTGTTTGGATATAACTTTTTGACCACACTTCATTATTATTGTTCATTTGCTGGAAGTTAGAACTGAGTTTAGAAATAGTTTTAAAACAAATCTTTGTGCTTAACAAGCAAAATTAAATATATAGGCTAATGGATGTATTCAGTGGAGCGCGTACAACACCGTTTCCTTACTCCACGAATTTAAAGGAGTAAAGAGTAAAAGTTGAGAGAAAGTGTATGATTGGAGGAGGCTCGTTCTTTATCCTTGTGCTGCAGATGCTCTGTGTAACTGTTTTCTCACTAGTGAAGCGTTCAGTTTTTCCACTAACAAAGTCTGCCATGTAAATAGCAAATAACGCAATTGACTCTTAAAGGGAATGTAAGATGAGACTCTGATTGGTTTAATGCACAATATGCTCAAAACACACCCATAACTCATTAAGAGAATAAGCACAACCCTGTGAGACCCTGTGCCAGGGCATAGAGAGTATTTTTCTGTCCCTAAAATAGCAAAAGTGGATTAAGACACGCCATTAATGCTTTTGCAGCATGCGCTTTAGACTTTGTGCCTAGATCATTAAAAGAAAAAAAAAAGGTTTTGCTATAAACAATATTTTTTTACAAATGGATCAATGTCTGATTATATATATTTAAAGAGTGATGTGAAAGTATCTAAATGTGTATATTATGACTGTGCATTAAGAATATGATTTGTCCCTTAATTTAGCATTTGGCTAAATGATGACGTAAATTAATTCACTGACAACCTAATAAAAATAAATAAATAAAAAACTGATAGCCAATTTTTAGTAGGGGTGGGCGATATGACCTAAAATTAATATCACGGTATTTTTCATCTTTTGAACGGTGACGGTATAATATCATGGTATTACTTTCAATAGCAAAATAATATACATCTCAAGGAAGAACGGACAAAAGAAAGTCTCACTTCTATCACTCTTTAAAAGTTTTGGTTTGGGTCATTGTAAATGCTCAGTCTCGTTATGAGCTGATCTTCATTTCTCTGTGTTTCTGGAATAAAGCAGGCGAGTCAGCCGCACCAATATATGAGCAGACAGAGCAGGATTCTCATGATGACCACCGGCGCAATTCCGCTCTTTGTTATGAGCCGTAGTTTCAGTGTAAACTTAGTAAAGGTGAGTTTCTTTGGCGATGATGTGTACAGTGTTAGATTTTATATTTAGCGGACATTTGCGCTGAACACGCGGTGAATGCAACGCATCGAGATTCGGGCACCTTCTCCGAAAACACTCGATTGATCTCAGCTGGCGGATCAACATTTACCTCATGTCATGATCGCTGTCATCTGCGCCATTATTATTATTATAACTTTAGGTGAGGTTTGCAAACCTGTGCACTTTTCACTCTTCAGCCGTTTGCATTTCCTGCAGTAACAAAAGCTCCCTGTTATCTGACAGCGGGAAGCGGTGAGTGACTGACAGCTAATATGAACCAATACAGCAGCAGGGTAGAGCGATTCAGCAAGTTTTTAGAGAAAATCAAATCAGATTGCACTACAACCATTATATTCAGACACACAAATGCTCCCAAATATATTATGAGGGCGCATAGATCTAATTTCGGGCGCTCATGCGACCAAAATGGTTGCAATTTCGAGCCCTGTAGTATAAGGACACGTATTCAGACCACAACTGAACGTTTGAAGAAAATTGAATGCCTTATTATTTAGAATTAGCTATTATTGAAGTAAATGCAGCTGTTCAAGGCACATAATTGATTTATTACGGTATTGACGGAAATAGAAAATCCATTTCGTGGCGCAATGTCACACCGGTGATGACTATGACACCGGTGTACCGCCCACCCCTAATTTTTAGTCCACATCAGGGTCAATAAATGATGAGTTGATTTTCACTCTTGGCTGAACTAACCCTTTAAACTAAACATAGTCATAATTCATCAACAGCATAAGCAGTGAGTCAGTGACAACTATTTTAAACCTGTATTATTCAGATTTAACTGAATCACAACCTATTAAACCGTTATAATCAATCACATTAAACTGTCTTATAATTCCTCTTTACCGCTCCTCAAATTTGACCTTAAATTTGATAAAACTGAAAGTAAGACATCTTAGAGACCCATGGGGGCCAGTAACATAGTAACCAGTGCATAGTAACCAATCCTCTTGAAAACAGGATTAGTGGTATGTAAGAGTGTTTTTTATCACACACACCACTTGCAGCATGCTGGACACATTCTCCCATGTCGCCTCTTTTATGTTGTCGCCTCCATCCACCATACCCTGATAACCCTGTAAAACACAAACACAATCAAACATTCACCCCTCTATCCTTCAGTGACCTTTCAGTTACCAGAAATATGAGCCAGCTTACAGATATTGACAGACAATGTTCTGGCTTGGCAAAGACATGGTTCTGTGTTTACAAAATGTCTCTACTCGGCACAGTTGTGGACTTGAAGTGTCTCACTTCTGCATCATTAGCAAATGCTTGCCTTAGCCAATGCCACAGACAAATAATATGGCACACTTCACCTTCATTTTCTCTAGGAGAAGATTTACGTGTGGGTTTCTTCACTGAAGCTGTTGCATAAGAGCACAGCAGGCGAATAAATATGCAGCCTATAAAAGCCAGACATCTCATGGTGCGCTATCAGATGCTAATGGAAAAACTGTGTTTGTATGAGGCCAGATATTTGCTCTTCAGTTCAAACCACTGTGGAAATAGTTCTGCCATGCCAACAGCACCAACATAGATTTGTATTGTTTTCATTATATGGTTTGCAATACTTAAAAGGTAGTGTGTATTCATAATACATCTTAAAGGGGACATATTCTGCCCTATTTTACAAGAAGTCAAATGGAGTCCCCAGTGTGTATGTAAAGGTTCAGCTTAATCTCTTAAGGCCCAAGGTGTTTTTTTACATGCATTTTTTATTTCTCTTTGCTATTTGAGCTTATTAGAATTAAAAAAAACATCTTTTGATGGTATCATAAGTATCATCTTTTAATACGATGTACTTTTAGAGGAAAATGATGTTCATATATGTGGACTAGTGGTCTGAATTTACATAAAACACTTTTTCCAGATTTTTTTAAATGCATATTAACCATAGAACATTTTTTTCTTTGACTATCAGAGAGTAAAAACTATTTTTTTCCCCATTTTGGACAGTTAAAAATAGTGATTGGGTCATTTCATATGCTCAGGATGACACTGTATGTCTGTAACAAAATATAAAACATTCAAAGTATTTTAATTAGCCACTTAAGAGCTAAAATATGCTGTCCACATATGCGGACACTCAAGCCCTAGAAGGTTAAAATACTCCACAAATAATCTTTTATAACTCCTTGAAACTGCCCCATGTAGGCTTTGGTCCTAATGCTGCGTTCACACCAGATGTGGATGAAGCATCAAGCGCGACTGATTTACATCAAGCGCGAATGATTTACATGTTAAGTCAATGCAAACACGCGAACAGACATCCTGCGGCACGATCTGGAAAATCTGAAATTCAGACATTTGCGCCACGCTATCCAATCAGGAGACGTAGCGCCTGTTGTTGGGCCTCTTGCCGACACCAGACAACAGCTCATCAAACTGGGCTCGGCTCAGTCGGAAGCACCGCATAAAGTTTCCATCATCCAGGTATAGTTTCTGGAGGAGTTGATGAACTCACTGGGTGCTGGGTGCACCTCTGAATGTAAAATTGGCTCAGACACGACTCCAAAGGATTCGACCCTGTTTAATCAGCCTTCCTAAAGCACAAAAACACAGCTAATGTCTCAATAAAATCCATGTTAGCCATTTAGCAAAGAAGCTAGAGTCACCGGGCAGACAGAAGCCCTGCCCATGATGCAAATCCACGTCTATTGTGAGGTGAATTTGACGCACGAAAGAAGCAGATTTGACGTGCGAATGAATTCGAGTAAACTCAAAATGTTCACACATCTATTTACGTGCAAATCTCACGATTTACTCGCGCGTCTGGTTAGAACACAGCATTATAGTGTCTGTTGGGTGACTGTCGCTTTAAATTCAAATGAGATTGTGACCTTTTCAAAAGAGGGTGGAGCTATAAACACCTATGTGTCAGTATAGTGGCAGATTCAAAAACAAGTCTGACATCCTATGCTAATAAAGGGGGAGATTTTCACTAATAAGCAGGCTCTCCCCCTTTGATGACACATACAAAGGAAGAATGTCAATCAGCACGTTTCTGCAGACCATTAGAAACTGGTTATATTTACCGACTCTTGCCACACAACTGTGTTTAAACCCCTTACAAAACTGATTTTTGCATGATAGGTGCCCTTTAAATAGGAACATTTCTTCTATTATAAATAAATATGCCATTCAGAAAGAGTTACGATATCACTGAGAGCTATTAGACCAGTATAAGTTATACAGCACTGTCATAGTCCCTAGTTTGTCTTATAAATGTTTACTATAAGTATACACAGTATGTAAGGACATCATTTGAATAAGAGACTGACCTCGTGAACGAAGTAGACTTTGGCTCCTACATAAATTCCCATACGGACAACAGCCCGAACAGCAGCATTCATTCCTGGATGTAGAGAAACACCAGACAAAAATGTTTATATAGAAACATATTAATAGCACAACACTACAAAAACAAAAGTAGGCTATACTCTATGTTGGTAACATTATTGAAATTATTTTACAGCAAATCTTTAAAAACCTGCAGGCCGCTCTGGGGGCTAGATTGATTCCTATTATATTTAGATTTTACCAATAATTGGCATTATCAGGTTTGATTTTATATGCTAAATGTGCGCAATGAAAGCCATACTGGTGTTCCTAGGCAACACATTACAACAGACTGTGAATGATGAGTAAGAGAGAACCAGCGGGAAACAGCAAAACAGCACGATCCCCTAAAAACACACAGTTTCAGTATCGATATTGTAGGTGATCAAATGTCAGCAGCAAATATTAGAAAAAAAGGAAAAATTATCATTATAATAATACATAATCTACTATTTTCTTTTTTATGAAGGATATAAATATTAAAAATGATTTTCATGCTTTTAATCCCACATGAAAACACACTATTGTAATTTATACTATAAGCTATATAGCTTTTAAACCAAACTATTGTAAAGTGTATATTGTATATATTGTTATACATTATACCTTGCTGATGAATGTTACAACATACTGAATTATCCCAGGAGGCACACAACAGATATTTATATTAGGTTAGATTTAGGTCATGATGTCAGGTGACCAAAAATCAATATCTAGCCGACGTCTAATGATAATGTTATTTTCATGTCCAGTAACGACTTAAAATAATGTTGATATTTGGTTGATTTTAGATTGTGTTGGAAAGCAACCAAAATCCAACGTTGAGACAACATCTTAAACCAACGTTATATTGATGTCAAATACTGACATTTATTCGTCAGGTATGGCAACCAAATCCAACGACTGATAGAATGTAACATCCACACAAAGTCAAACTGTAACATAATTAGATGTTGATATTTGGTTGTTTTTAGGTTGTTTCGGAAAGTGACCAAAATCCAGCATCTATCCATCATTGGACACTGATGTTAGTCTGCCGTTGGGTTCTGACGTCAACCAGATATTCATTTCCACCTAAAATGCAATGTCCCCTGACATTGGGGTACAACCTCAATCTGACGTCATGTTGACGTCCTGTGTTTGCTGGGATTCACTATAGTGATAAACTGTAATAAATACTGTAGTATCCATTCAGTTTTAGTACAGTAAACTGTGGTGTATTGTTGTAGTATTATATACAGTACCCTATACTTGTAGAAAACTTGCCACTCCAATACTTGCCAGTATTGGATCTTTTTTTATATACAACTAACTTTACTATAGTATGGTTTGAAAGTATTTAACTTAAATTGTTATAGCATTTTTTTTCATGTGGGATTTTAAGAAAGCTAGTGTTGTAAAAAATAAAATAAGAAATCTCAACATTTGAGAAGTAAAACTCAAAAGATGTCCATGCAAAAAATATGTATTCGGTTGCATTAAGTAAACAATGCTAACGCACCACAAAAGTTCCCTGAAATCACATAATAGAAGTTATGTGACATGTATTATGTGATAAATTTTTTATATTGTTTGTCACTTATAATATATTCCTCTGTTGTTAAGCTTGCAGTGTAGTTTTGCCTTTAGAACTTGGATTATATGTTCATTAAAGGGCACCTATGGTAAAAAATCTACTTTTCAAGCTGTTTGGACAGACATATGTGCATGTATGGTGTTTAGACTGTCATATTGGGGTGATATAAGCACACCCAGTGCTTTTTTTTTTTTTCAATTTAACAACATAAAAAACGGTGGACCAATTGGAGCTGTTTTCAAACCGACCGCAACTTTATGTAGGTGAGCGGTCCCCCCGCCCACCAATATTGATTGACATGCGCGTCATCATATCCTCAGTTTGTTGATTCACATCTGCCATTTTCAGCGTGAGTCGAAGCGATATCACTAAAGGAACACGCTAGCTCTATTTTTAGATGCAAGGCTCATTGGGCTCAACACAAGATCAATATTCTCCACATTATCGCTCTGATCGGAATTACTGGTTGTATCTTTAGGTAGGTTTGCAAACATGTGTACTTCTCATTGAGTCTACCTTATACTTCAGCCGTTTGCATTTCTCGCGATCCCAGAAGCTCCCTGTGATCTTAACTTGCATGCATTTTAGAATTCTAAACATCGGTTTCTATCAGGGTACACTCAAGTCGACGGCTGGGCGCCGTGGACCGCTGCAGAAACCTATGTTTAGAATTCAAAAATGCGTGGCGCGACGATTCGGGACACTTCATGTTTCTGCCGCGCCACAGAGAGTGTCTGGTGTGCCGTGTCGCGGCTTCGAGCGGTGCATCCGGTGCCTCAGTCAAAGTTAATTCAGTGTGCGTGGTTATTAGTTTCTGTGTACAAGCTCGGCACTTGAAACTAGCACACAGTTGGCTGTAAAACTGTACAAAGACACATGATTTTGTACTCTCTGCTTGGTCTGTGTCAGAGTCGTACATGTACGACTGAATGCTGATCATCTCACTCCAGCTTTTTCTCAGTCTGCCTGTCTGACTCTGTTTCAAACGCATGGCCCCGCCCCCTCGTTACGTTGGCGGGAAGCTGAAACTAATTTACATGTGAAGCAACACACCCATAAATCAGCGAACTGTGGACACGCCCCCAACATGACACTTTTTAACACATTATAATAAAAAAATCTGAATTGTGTTTTAAACTGAACCTAAACTGACACACTCAGAAGAGCCGTAATATTAATATTAAATCAGAAAAAGGAGGTAAACTTTGTGCCCTTTAAAACTGTTTTGGACGTGTTTTTAGACATTCACCTAATCTGATAACACAAATAAGTTAGTCCTTGACTAATAATTGTCTTTCTTGTTTGGTGTTTCTGCTAATTTCCTCAAAATTTCCAATAAAAAAGTATTTCCAAATATGCGCACATAAGAACTAATTTAAAAACATTGGGTTTTTATAGAAATGAGCAAATCCAACCTTTATTCATATTGTTTTTATTTCATATTTTATGTTTTTTGGGAGAAACATTCTTTATGAAATAAAACTCCTTTAAATATTTGGTATTTTTTTTCCACATGGTTATCATTGTTTGCCGGCCAAAATGTTGAGACTGATGTGGGTCACATTCGAATCAATGACAAAAGGTGTCAGTGTCACCAGATCTGTCACTGTCTATCAATTTAACTCAAACAAAAATACAATCCTGCTATTTGTGTTCAGCAGCTGCTCTACAGTGTTACGTACGTGCAGGTATACATCAAGTCACTGAACTGACTAACATTGCATGTAAGTTACATCAGATCCACATTTCTCATTTCAGAATGACACATTTCGTCTATGGTGACTCATTAACTACTATCAAATGTGGATTTTCCACATAGTAATCTGCAGTACAAAACCAGGACATTTGCATTTCTCACATTGAGCGTTGTAACAAGCTGTTTTTAATGTCTAAAAATCAATGGAAATGAAAGAGACTGGAAGTCTCAAGTTAAGTCTGTTGTGACAATGTTCACTTTAGCATCCCTTTAAAAGGTGTTTTGTGAATAGTATCTTTTATAATGTACTAAATGTTGTGTTTTCAGACACTTATTGCATATTAAATGTGATAAAATGACATATATTGTAGAATACATTTATATTAATTTACATTATTTTACAATAAATATATTTTACAATGTTTTTTGGACCACTTTGGAGGCATGACATTACACCAATTTGACCCTTTTTTGAGATTATCTTTTTTAAGAGTAGACTTTAGTACAGTATGTATTAATATGTAAATGTACAGTTTACAGACCTTTAAGAAATCTTGATATATAATTACTTTTTTGTGGTATGGTTAAAATCCAATGGCATTGAAATGCAGTTTGCAATTCACACACTTTAAAAAGGTCCTTTATATTAATACTTTAACATTACTTTCTATGTATGTTAATATGAATCATTTAAAATGTAATTTAATTTGACAATCAGAAAATGTGTTAACGTTTATATTTTTATATTCCTAGGCACAAGTTCAAAGACTTTTATGTAATTAATATGATTTTTATTTGCTTTTCTTTTGTGTCATTTGAAATATAATGTGATTATATTTCATATATATATATATATATATATATATATATATATATATATATATATATATATATATATATATAGTTGAAGTCAGAATTATTAGCCCACCTTTGAATTTTTTTTTTCTTTTTTAAATATTTCCCAAATGATGTTTAATTAACAGAGCAAGGAAATTTTTACAGTATGTCCGATCATATTTTTTTTTTTCTGGAGAAAGTCTAAAATTATTAGCCCCTTTTTGCAATATTTTTTTGATAGTCTACAGAACAAACCATCGTTATACAATAACTTGCCTAATTACCCTAATCTGCCTAGTTAACCTAATTAACCTAGTTAAACCTTTAATTGTCACTTTAAGCTGTAAAGAAGTGTCTTAAAAATTTCCAGTAAAATATGAGTTTTGTCATCATGGCAAAGATCAAATAAATCAGTTAATAAAAATGAGTTAATAAAACTATTATGTTTAGAAATATGCTGAAAATATCTGCTCTCCGTTAAACAGAAATTGGGGAAAAAAATAAATAGGGGGGCTAGTAATTCTAACTCTATGTCTATATATATATATATATATATATATATATATATATATATATATATATATATATATATATATATATAAACCAACACACAGTAAATAGTAGTAGTAGTAGTAAAAAGTTAATTAATTAATTTATTAAATAAATAAATAATAGTAATAATAATAAAAAATACAAATAAAAAAATAACAATAAATCAGAATAAATTGTACATTTAATTTACTTACTTGTATTTTTTTAAATATATTTATTATCTGTTTTTTGTCCTGTCTGTTAACCTGTTGCACTGCAGAAGCTCTGTCACGAAAACCAATTCCTCGTATGTGTGAACATACCTGGCAATAAAGCTCTTTCTGATTCTGATTTTGATTTAACAATCAACATTTATGGATAAAACAATATTACTAATTAATAATAATAATCAGTATATTTACAATGATTAATTTATAATAATATAATAAATTATAATTTCATACACAAGAGATGTCTCATACATATTTCCTAAAGAAAATACTAGTTTTTGAAAGTGGTTAAACAATTAAAGTTGCCCTTAATAATAATAATATATTATTAATAATAATAATTAAATGAAGAAAAGCTGATGTTTAATTATTATGACCAAATCACCCTGACTAGATCAGGTTACACACAAGTCATTTTGAAGGTCAGATCAGGTAGTAGCAGCCTCCTAAAGCAGAAGCAGCCTCTTAACTGCACGTACACACATTTTCATAGTGAAGGCATGTTTTTTTTTTAATATGACTGAGTGAAACGTGACATTGGTTTATAATGCCATGCGCGTTGCCCACATGACTCAGTTTCCTGTGACGTAACTTTTCTCCAGCTCAAAACGCGCGTCGGCTTCTCACGTACGCATGCTACAGACATGCTTCACCCAAATGTCACCCTATTAACCTCTTCTAAACGAAAATATATAACCCAATGAAGAAACAAACACGTGTTTCAAAGCATACCAACACGGTAAACACAAGAAAGCGACTCTGAGTGAGAAGCAACTTCCTGGTTGACGACGAGCAAAATCATCAACTGACAGACAGGAAAGCGTTGATGAGGTAACACAGATGTGGTGATTAATATTAAGCAAACGCAAGTAAGCATATTAATATTTGGTCAGAATGGAGGCAGGGGAGATATGCTACGTGCTATTGGTGAAGGTCACATGATTCCGCAATGCAGTGACACGAATACCGGAGTAAATTAGAAGTAATTACACACACACCTACACAGCAGAGAGATGAGGGACAGAGTTATGTCCGTTAAATGGAGACATCGTGATAGAAAAGGGTGGATTTAGTGTATCCTCATGCTTTTCCTCCTCCCCATCATCATCAACACCATCACCTCAACCGGTTTTATTTACTAATGTTGATCAGGCTTAACTAGCAGAGGTTAAATTTAAAATAATAGCACCTTTAAGTAATAGTGAAAGTCAAAGATAACACGACGACCTTGTGAAAATCAGATGCTGTATATACGTTTGCATCACTAAGACAACCGTTAGCCCTTTCATCAGTCTTTAGCTAGAGTTAAATCTGTATGTATTATTCTAACAATTTATTTTTATGACTTACATTACACATAACAGAATTGAGGTGAATAACGTTACATATATTTAACTGACAGTCGTGAATCCCACTGTTGACGTAACGTTACGATACGTTACAGTGCATCAGAATGAGCGTGTCATTTATACATACTCCAGGGATCATTCTGAACACAGTTATAGAATATTACACCGATAATAACGAATTATAGATATACATTATGAAGTAATAATAACAAGATATCAATGTGATGTTACCTTGCGCATCTCCTCCGCTTGTCAGCACCGCGATGGCTTTCCCAGCGCCTGTCAGGTTCTCAAAAAACCTCTTAGTGTCCGACTGAGCCATTTTCCCTTGTATTACTTACAATATATTAAAACACAATAATCAATAAATATAGTTGTAATAGATTTGTGCCGGTTGGGAGACTCTATCCTCCCCTCTCCTCTTCTCTCTCCAGCGGTCTCCTCCTGCCCGTCCTCGATGAACCTGCATCAGCGATCTAGGTGGTTGACATCTCTCTCAGCCAATAGCTGAGCAGATTTCGCATTCTCGCCAGAACATTAACCAATAGCAGACTCTCTTCCGTGAAGGAAGGTGATGTGGGCGGTGAATAACTTTGCACTTGACTTATATGGTCTTGATCCGGTAAATTGAGATTCCTTCGAAGAGCAAGACCACTGAAATGAAATTTATAGTAAATAAACATCTGTCATACGGGGATTTGCGCTGTCATAAACTGTTTGCCATACACGTGATTAATGAATGAAATGTACACTCGTGTTATTATAAATATGCGTATCTTAGTAGCGTTTAATTACAACCGTTATTTTAGTGTATGCTGCCGTCTGTTGGTTTATATAAGAAATACACAGGGATTGCATATGAAGGAGCATCATTTATAGTTATTTACATGATATGTTTTCTTGAATTGTCAACAAACAACCTTTAAAAATAAGCTGTCGTTTCTAAATATGAATATTATATTGTTGTGTATTATAATCAAAAACAGATCTGACAACAAACCTTTCAAATGTGTGTTAAATAGTTTTTTTAATTTAGATATCTGTTTTATAGAAAATGTTTACTTATTATATTGCAATAATAGGTTTTATTATGCTATTTTATTGCTTAATGGTGGATAGATACAGTAAATGTATTGATTTCAAGTGACAAATGATAGTAAAATAGGTTAGATTAGTTTTCTTATGTTTAAGAACTAACATTAGGTAACAATATTATTATAATAATAAAATATAATATTATACATAAGAAAGAGATCACAGACATGCAATATCTTAGAAGACACATTTTAATAGTGGATATATAAATAATAATAAAAAAAGTAATACACAATCTCACACAGCAATAATATATTCATGACTCAATAAATCATGAACTTGAAATGCATAATTCATATTTTTCTTTATGAAACAGTACAAAACTATTGACTTATTGATCAACTTTAAGCACGCAAATAATCAGTTCATGACTCAAATATTTAGTATGATAAGTGCATTTCATAAAACCAATACAATATATATCCATCAAGCTTTTAAATGACATAGTGTTTGCAATTAAATTCAAGTATATACATAGAGATGTGTATTAATCTCTAACGTCGCCGTCTGACGGAGCGTTTCTCCAGACGCTGAAGAATCTCTCGCACTTTTGAATTGATGATTTCCCATGCACAATGTGAGTGGAACTGGAAAAAAAAATAAGAAGAAAATAAATATGGAGACATTAACAAAAATAGACAAACATTAACATTGGGTTTTATCAGTAAAAGGAAGTAACACAGTTGTCAAGTATGGTAACCAATACTTGAAATTCGTCCACAGTTGTTCATAGCACTCAAAACACTACATGCAAAAAAAATGAATAATAATAAATAAATAAAATAAATAAATATATTAATGAAGGAACGAATGAAGAAACAAAATAAATAAATAAATAAATAATGTAAATCAATAAATAATGTCAAAAAATAAACTCTAAATTTGGGTAAAATATGCATCAACCCAACAGGTGGGTTAAAATGTAATTAAAAAATCTAGCCAAACCATATTTGGCTGGTCCATTTTTGACCAGTTTTGGATTAAACCAACTCGGTGCTGACAGACAGACAGACAGACAGACAGACAGACAGACAGACAGACAGACAGATAGATAGATAGATAGATAGATAGATAGATAGATAGATAGATAGATAGATAGACAGACAGACAGACAGACAGACAGACAGACATATGGATAGACAGACAGACAGACAGACAGACAGACAGACAGACATATAGATAGATAGATAGATAGATAGATAGATAGATAGATAGATAGATAGATAGATAGATAGATAGACAGACAGACAGACAGACAGACAGACAGACAGACAGACAGACAGACATATAGATAGAAAGACAGACAGATAGATAGATAGACAGACAGACAGACAGACAGACAGACAGACAGACATAGATAGATAGATAGATAGATAGATAGATAGATAGATAGATAGATAGATAGATAGATAGATAGATAGACAGACAGACAGACAGACAGACAGACATATGGATAGACAGACAGACAGACAGACAGACAGACAGACAGACAGACAGATAGATAGATAGATAGATAGATAGATAGATAGATAGATAGATAGACAGACAGACAGACAGACAGACAGACAGACATATAGATAGAAAGACAGACAGATAGATAGATAGACAGACAGACAGACAGACAGACAGACAGACAGACATAGATAGATAGATAGATAGATAGATAGATAGATAGATAGATAGATAGATAGATAGATAGATAGACAGACAGACAGATAGATAGATAGACAGACAGACAGACAGACAGACAGACAGACAGACAGACAGACAGACAGATAAATAGATAGATAGACAGACAGACAGGCATATAGATAGAAAGACAGACAGATAAATAGACAGACAGACAGATAGATATATAGACAGACAGACAGACAGACATATATCTTACCTTCTTTTTAAGAAAGTCCTCTAATTTGTTGAAGCATGTGCTCACAGACTCATTTTCAACACCGACCGAGTGAGAAGCCTAGTCAGGAAACACAAACAATATGATCCCCATGTTGATAATAAGACTTGTATTAAAACTATTAATACCACAGTCAGTGCTGTATTTCTTACACAGTGGCTCAGGCTGTGATGTGTGTGCTGAAGGGCCTCAATGAACGCCTTTGGATCTGGATTCTCCATGTACATACGTTCTGCTTTCTTGACAATTTGGACAAGCGAGTCTGCAGTGTGATCCATCTGTAAATCGTAGAGCATTAATATTAGTGTTGTACATAAACATTTGGTCACACTTTTATTTATTTGAATGTATTCACACTATTACTCAGGGGTCGATCACGAGTACGCACTGCTTTTTCTTTGCTGACAAGAAAAAAAAGTGCACTGCGCTTTTTATATCGCTAGGCAACCACTGGATCAGCTGTGTATTGTGCTCGAATGCTGTTGTTGATATTGTTATAATTGTTATATTTATTAATATTGTGATATTTGTGAAGTTAGACAGCTCCAGAAAACTCAAAACAGCAACCACTAGTCTCTCCTCCATCTATAAATGTCTCTTTAGTTGTCTTAACAACACAAACACTGCTGTCACCTCAGTGGTAACCCCGCCTCTGCTTTCATTTCATTGGAGATTGAAAAAGACACGACTGACGTAGCACAATTTTTCCGCTCAGAGGTGACTTTCTTTTAACTGCAGGCACAGAGAGTGCAACGGCAAAAAAGTGAGGCACAGTAGGCGTTAAAATGCAAGTTGCTCAAAACAACGACGGCCATTAGGGCTCATTCACACCGAGTGCATCTTTACTTCTAAAAACACTTCATGCTGCGCTCAGGAATGCGTTTAAAAAAAGTGCAGCATAGCACGAGGTCCACTTGGCATTATATTATGAACGTAATAATGACAATAACAGACCCATTAGTATATGAAAACAATATGTTATGATAAACACTTGAAGAAACATCTAATAACTCATGATATTCTGAACGAAGTCACAATAAGCGACTCGTCCACTTTCTACTAACGCTTTCATGCCACTTATCTACTATAAACAGGAGCTCGCAACAGTTGCCCCGCCTCCAAGCTCTTCTGATTGGTCCACTGCTGTGGAACTAACAGTAATGAGCTGCGCTGCGGGTAAAAGTTGAAGATCTTTCAACATTGCACATCATTTAAAATGCGCGAGTGACTGTCAAACACATCCGTCAAGTGTGTGTTTACATTGAAAAACAAAAGTAGCAAACAATAGTAGTGCATTGGAAAGGAAAAGCAGATTCAGTTTAAACAGCCCCTTAGAAAATAATAATAATAATTTAAAAAAAAAAACGTCTATTTGGTGTGATCAAGGCCTAATTAAGACTTTTAGTTAAGATTTTTATCAGTACAAACCGTATTGAGGAGGTGTCGTGGATCACAGAGACTGGCTTCATCATAGTCAAACGCACAGTTGTGAGATATCGCCGTGCCCTTTGGAAGCATAAAGTGTGTTTGTTAATTTCATATTTCAGAAAATGGAACATTAATGTTTTATTTAAGGACATTTACCATTGAATTTAAAGTTTGAATGAGATGTCCCCATTTTATGTGTCTAGTGCACTCCTTATGCGCTTGCAGAAAAGAGACGAACATACTAATGATGATGACGATTCTAATCCAGGCCATTTTTCTGAAATAAAACAATAAATGTTGATTAGCAAAACATTTTACTTGATGGGTTGAACATATGAAAAGCATTGAAAACTGTAGAAGTGTAATATCGATGTCATTTTTCATTACATGTTTATTTTTACTTGTCTGACAAAAAAAAAAAAAAAAAAAATATATATATATATATATATATATATATATATATATATACTGTATTGCACAACTAAAATGTCATTTTAAAAAATCTTCAGGTGTCAACAAGATTTTAATCATTTTTTATACAATACAAGTTATAACTATCACTTAATTATATATTTTAATATTTACTTCTCACAATATGCTGTATCAATTCATTTTATATATATATATATATATATGTATATATGTTCACTGAATGACAATTCTTTCACTCATATTTTGACATTTTCACATCTTATTGACATTTTTACATCATATAAAGTATGGTCTTATTTTACATCCCTAATTTATAAACCCAACTACTAACTTAACTCTTACTAAGCAGCTAATTAGCTATTTATTGAGCTAAAAGTCTTAATTAATAGTTTGCTAATAGTGTGAATTTTTACATTCACAAAAAAAAGTTTGACCAAATATGAGATTAGTGACTTTAAATAGAACAAGACTGTGAATTTAAAAGTGACAAGTTGCCTTTACTTAAAAAGTGAATAAGCCTTTTGTAAATTGGAAATGTTTAGTTGATCAAACTTATTGTTTATAACTCTGCATATACTTAATGTATTTAATTTTAAAGCCACGGGTTTACTCGCTTTTTAAAAGTAAATATATATATATATATATATATATATATATATATATATATATATATATATATATATATATATATATATATATATATATATATATATATATATATATATATATAAAATCACTTTAGTCATTTAAATTTATGCACGAAAAAGAGACGTAACACACAAAATCATCTAAAGTACGACGTCTGCGAAGATTCTCACCTTCTCTTGTTCTTCTTCTTCTTTCCAGTGAGGGTTTCTGAGATGCTCTGAGATGCTGATGTGACATTGTGCTGTGGCTTTTATACCTTATACTGCACATGCACACCTGCCAAGCTGGGTCAAAGTGAAACAGGCCAAAAACACTGACCACACCTGTCAGGTAAGGTAGAAATGAAACGGATGCTCTTTTTTGGATGCTCAACTTCTGGTATTCTTTGAGGAAGTTCCTGTCAGTGGAAAAATGTGGGGGCGTTTTCCCAATTTCTGTTTAACGGAGAGAAGATTTCTTCAACACATTTCTACTCATAGTTTTAATAACTCATCTCTAATAACTGATTTATTTAATTTTTGCCATGATGACAGTAAATAATATTTGACTAGATATTTTTCAAGACACTTCTATACAGCTTAAAGAGACATTTAAAGGCTTAACTAGGTTAATTAGGTTAACTAGGCAGGTTAGGGTAATTAGGCAAGTTATTGTATAATGATGGTTTGTTCTGTAGACTATTGAAAAAAAAATACTAATAATTTTGACCTTAAAATGGTTTTCCAAAAAATTTAAAACTGCTTTTATTCTAGCCAAAATAAAACAAATAAGACTTTATCCGGAGGAAGAAAAAAATTTTTATTGGACATACTATGAAATTTTCCTTGCTCTGTTAAACATCATCTGGGAAATATTTAAAATAATAAAAGAAAATCAAGGGGAGCTAATAATTCTGACTACAACTGCGTATACTTAAAGCCCTGCTGAATTAATAGCTCCCCTGTTAGTACCCAATTTCTGTTTAATAAAGAGAAGAGTTTAAACTTTTTTTAAGGGGGCTAATAATATTGACCTTAAAATGGTTTCAAAAAATTATTACCTCCTTTCATCCTAGCCAAAATAAAACAAATAAGACTTTCTCCAGAAGAAAAAAATACTATCATAATTACTTTAAAAGATACTATTGGTTTAGTATAATTTGGGTTTATCAAGTGCTGAGTTGCTTTTCTAAACAGTTTTATTTACGATATTATAATAATCAATCAATGAAAATGCTCTTAATTGGAAAAGTACACGAGTGTGTTGAAAAATAGAACACGTTACGAGAAAAGTGAACGGCTGTAACGGTAAAGCATTATTGCATTATTTTATCAGCAGCATAAGTTGCATTGTTATGTTGCGGTTGACATAACCATCTCCCTGCGGCATTGGAGGTTCCTTGATCATGTCAAATCTGTGACGTGCTGTTATAGTGAAAGTGGGAGGGTAGTTTGTGCTGGAAATGAAAGTGAAAACTCTTTTGCTGACACAAGAGATTCACATCAGTGCAACTGAACCGCTGTTGGTGGAGATCCAATTATAGGACATTTTTGCTACGCGGGCTCATTGGAACCACATCAGCCTACTTCTTTGTCAACTGCACTGTAAAAAATGTCCACACGATTGATTTGTGTTGGGACAACATCAAGGAATTAAGTTAACTAATTAGTTTTTAAAATTTGAAATGGATTAAACATTAAATATTTAAGTTGTCCCAAAAAAAACAAGAATTTTGTTGTTTCAGCTCAATAAAAAAAGTAGTTTTAGCAAATTTAGCCAATTTTTTGTGTGCAAAAGCATACGTAAAGTCAGAACTAAATCAAAATTTGCGCATCTTATTTTTATATGTATATAATGCTTGTTATAAACAAGATATATCTTCTGTTCTTCATTATTTTATACACATTTATGTGTCCTCATAATCTTATCCTAACCTAAATATCCTAACCTTCCCTGCCCCCTCGATATGAGTTTTCGCTTCTGGTCACATTTTAGGCACTGTCAGCATAGCGAGGTGCTAAGCGGGCATTTTTACGATGAGTGTTGAAAAACGCATCGCTGATCAGTGTCACTTCATCTATCTATCTGTTCGTCCGTCCGTCCGTCCGTCCGTCCGTTTGTCCGTCCGTTTGTCCGTCCATCCATCCAGCCATCTAGCCATCCATCCAGCCATCCACATACCCACCGAACTACCCTCCCTCCCTCCGTCCATCCATCCCTCCGTCCATCCATCCATCCATTCATCCATCCATCCATCCATCCATCCATCCATCCATCCATCTATTCACCCATCCATTCGTCCATTTATTTATTTATTTATCTATCTATCTATCTATCTGTCTGTCCGTCCATCCGTCCGTCCGTCCGTCCGTCCGTCCGTCCGTCCGTCCGTCCGTCCATCCATCCATCTATTCACCCATCCATTCATCCATTTATTTATTTATCTATCTGTCTGTCCGTCCGTCAGTCCGTCCGTCCGTCCGTCTATCCATCTATCCATCCATCTTTGCTCTTTTGCTCAGTAGCTCTCTTTGTATGATATTGTACTTCGTGTCTGGTGAAGCATGGCCCATAAAAGAGATAAAAGTCTTTATTTGGACTCTACTGTATTATGAGAATAAACTTTTTGTTTATAATAATTATTATTATATTATATATTATTATTATTATTATTATAATTACAAAAAATAATTATTAAGAATTAACAAATAGTTAATTCATTATTTGTTATGCATTAACTGTACATCAATAGTGGTTAGTAAGCAGTTTAGAAATCCAGCTACTGTATTAGCTGTATAAGCTGTAAGTGCTGTATTCTTGGCTTATGTGTTTAATGTGCTTAATGATTGTATTTTGATACTTTGTTAATGATTCATTTTTTATTACTAAACAAATACTGCATTATTTACAAACCAGTTATTTAAGAATATTTGGTGTTTTCTAAGATCATTCAGAATGCGTAAGTAAATGATTAATAAACGATTCAAATTAACATTTAGATATCTTATTATTCAGGCATATATTAATAATAATTTCATATGCTAATAAATGCTTTATTAACTCAACTTCATCCAGTTTTGTGACCTAATCTGAGGTGAAGACAGTTTATGCTTTATAAATCCCATATAAATGACAATAAAAGCCTCAGTTATATCCTAAACAGGAAATTACCTAGGTTTTTTAGAGGTGTAGTTGAAACGTATGCAACTATTAGCCTGGAAATGCTCCAAGGCGATGCTCTGATCCAGTGCTTTATTATTGGAAAATAAAACCGAAACCAGTTGAGAAGAAAAAGCTCCAAAACACTATATGGAATAAAGCATTACTATACGGAATAAAGCCTGTCTCAACATGCACCACAGCACCTTTCCTTGAAACCAGCATACACGTATGTTATCTTGTCGTTCATCTACAGCAGTGATGTAATGGTGGCAGCAAGATGTCACTTGGCTAAATGTGGAAAGTACAAGTACTTGTTTACATTAGCAACTATATACATAGTAACTATTACCTTACAGTGAAAAAAATGTAATGACAAAAAACAAAACAAATATTTTTATTTAGCTTGAATTTATTTTAATAAATTCAGATTTTTCAGTTGCACAAAGTTTAACCTAACCCTTATGCCTTGTTGGGATGTTTTCATACACTCTGGGGTGATCTTGAGTCTTAATTTGGCCATAACTGTTTATTTGTTTCAGCTAGCGGAATGATTTTTGGTCTTGTATACAAATTATAGGTGGGCATAGATACATTTTTTTTTTAATCTATAGATTAATTTTACTGTAATCTTGGAATTAATCTAGATTAAAATGGCTCATTTGAATTCTGCCGAAGGCATTCAGAATATGTGTGCTACCCAAATAATGACTAAAAGTAAGTCTTTGAGAATGGGTTTCTCAAGCCAGGTGGCACATTAGACCAGGGGCTCATCTCCTGTTTCCAAAATGCCTGCTTGAAAAACTGTTCTACTATGTTAATCAGTGATTAAAATAAAGTATGTTCAATAAGATATACTTGTGTTTACTAACTGTTTATTCAGTTAAACATGAATTTTGAACCGTAGGCCTACATACGCTCGAAACAGCTATTTCTGATTACCTTAATCCGACTAAAGTCATAACTGAACTAAACAGAAATGGAATTAAGACGTGTGGAGTATGCGTATGTTAGTGGCATTATTGAAGTAAACACTGCGATCAAACTATTACCGTCATGTAGGACGTTTCGCCATATTTTTTGACAAGATCGACACACTTGGCTGTCAGTAAAGGACTGCACACACACACATCGCGAAATGCAGAAGTTTTTTTCTTTCGATTCGCCGTGCATTAATAAATTCCATAACACTCTCACCAGTCCTTACTCCTTATTTGCGTCTAACTAATACCCCAGTTTGTCACAGGGGCATGAATGAAATGTTCATGAGTTAAAGTGAAACTGCCGAACTGCAGTTGAAGTCACCCAAAATTACAGAAAACTTACATGAAAGCACTTCACGTCAACACCTTTATTATATTATTGTCTATTAAGGAAAATAACTAGATTACTGATGTCCATGTAAACGTAGTCAGTAGCGTCTTCGAAGTAAGTGAAAGAACCAGAAGGGCATCCTGCTGATTTGATTTTACCCCAGTACTTTCCTTCAACCTGCAGTCACTACTTAATTTTTTCTTGTCTATGGGGATTTAAAAAATCGGTCCTGTGATTCCTGTCCAATCAAATCGCACATAGAATCAAAATCGCATTTTAGCACTGTCGCCTCACAGCAAGAAGGTCACTGGTTCGAGTCCCGCCTTGGTCTGTTGTTATTTCTGTGTGGAGTTTACATGTTCTCCCTGTGTTGGCGTGGGTTTCCTCCGGGTGCTCCATTTTCCCTCACACTCCAAGGACATGCACTATAGGTGAATTGAATAAGCTAAATTAGCCGTAGTGTATGAGTGTGGATGGATATGCAGCTGGAAGGGCATCCGCAGTGTAAAACAGATGCCGGATAAGTTGCCAGTTTATTCCACTGTTGCGATTCCTGATGAATAAAGGGACTAAGCCGAAGGAAAAGGAATGAAGAATGATTTAATATTTTAAATCTGGTGAACAGAGCAAGTAAAATGCAGGTAAAAAACACGTTTGCAGCTGCATTTTCCGCAAGCAAATCATTAAAAGCAGTGTGCAGATCTGATCGAAAATCATTATCTGACTGACTGTATTGATCCCCGGCTGCTGCATGATTGGTCGGGAAAACAGTGGTCATTGGTCATATCCACAGGCAATAGATTTCTTTGGAAGAGGTTTAAAAGATTAGAAATACATGAGTAGTTGTCCCTTTCCCTCCTTTAGGATGAAGAATTGGAACTGCATCAATAACTTTTCATCATATGTTTTTTTCATTGTGTTCTGATGCAAATTATCTTTAATTTAATAAGTTACAACAAACATGATCTGGTGAGATTAGTATTTTTTTTTGGAGCATTAACAAGATTATTCAACAACTGTGTTTCCATCATTCATGTCTTGTTATCATATAAAATATTATCCACCTCATTTGAATATTTTACGATTTTGAGTGCATTTTGGCATTTCCAAATTGTGTGATATCCTAAAAAAAATGCACACAAAACATAAATGAAAACAAAAAAAAATTCTGTACAATTACAGCAAACAGATAACAGCTAGTAGCACCAGTATATGGCTTTAATTTTACAGTAAAGCCACTGTAATCTGCAGCAGTATGCTACTGTTAATAATATTACAGTACTGTGATGTAGAAAAGAGGTGGCATGGGGGCTCAGTGGTTAGCACTGTGGCCTCACAGCAAGAAGGTCGCTGGTTTGAGTTACAGCTGGGTCAGTTAGCATTTCTGTGTGGAGTTTGAATGTTCTCCCCATGTTGGGGTGGGTTATCTCCGGGTGCTCCGGTTTCCCCCAAAGTCCAAACACATGCACTATAGGTGAATTAGATTAACTTAATTTGGCCGTAGTGTATGAGTGTGTGTGAATGTGAGAGTGTATGGGTGTTTCCCAGTACTGGGTTGCGGCTGGAAAGGCGTCTGCTGTGAATAGTTGGTTCATTTCGCTGTGGCGACCTCTGAAATAAAGACTAAGCTGAAGGAAAATGAATGAATGAATGAATGAATGATGTAGAATATATACTTCACAGTATAAAACTGTCAATTTATTATTTTATTGTGCGTGCTGTAATCTCCATAGACTGTTTATTACCATTTAAAATGTTTTGTTAAAGGGATAGTTCACACAGAAAATAAAATTCTGTCATCATTTATTCTCGCTTTACTTGTTTTAAACATTTATAAGTTTCTTTTTTTCTATTGCACAAAAGAGAAGATATTTTGATAGCTAAAAACCATTGGTGTGCATGGTATTTGTTTTTCTACTATGGAAGACAATGGTTACAGGCGTTCATCTTTCTTCGAAATGTCCTCTTTTGTGTTTCAACAATAAAAAGAAGCTCATAAAGGTTTTAAACCCCCTTTAAGGGAAGCAAAAAATGGTTATTACCAGACACTTCCTTACAATCACTCCATATATTTGGGGGGGGAAAAAACAAAAAAAAAAAACAGCATTGTGCATTTATGAATTGTGCTTCACACAGGTGAGTGGCCTTGACAAACCACCTGTAGAAACATTCTGTTTATTAAAAAAATACACAGTACTCAAATTTGATTCCCATATGTTTGCCATATAGAACTGCACATCTCAAAACCAGTGTTTGGAATGAAGTAAACCTATTTTTAAAGGTCTGTTAGCTTATTTTAGAGCTTTAAATCATTATAAATCGTTTCTCATTATGAATCAAGACCCCGATAAGTGGGCCATGTGTGTTATAATGATTTTCTCAAATATATAGTAGAATTATTTGTCGTCATGTGATTCGTTTATTTTTTATTTTTATTTATTTTATATTTCCTGAATGATGTTTAACTGAGCAGTGATTTTTTTCACAGTATGTCTGATAATTTTTTTTCTTCTGAAGAAATTCAGGTTGAATAAAAGTGTTTTAATTTTTTTTAAAACGATTTTATGGTCAATATAATTAAGCAGTATTTTTATTATTTTTGATTGTCCACAGAACAAACTATGACTTGCCTTATGACCCTAACTTGCCTAATTATTCTAGTTAAGCCTTTAAATGTCACTTTAAGCTGAATACTAGTATCATGAAAAATATCTAGTCAAGTACTATGTACTGTCATCATGGCAAAGACAAAATAAATATTAGAAATGAGTTATTAAAACTATTATGTTTAGAAATGTGTTGGAAAAGATCTTTCCATTAAACAGATATTAGGGAAAAAAATGTGCAGGAGAGCTAATAATTCTGACTTAAACTGTATATACTTATACACTTATAAACAACACACCTTACATGTCAATTTGCACATAACAGCTACACAAATAACGTTGTATATAGTAATAAACACGTACATACACTTGTCAATCTGTATATTTGCACTCACTACTTCTATTTTTTAAAATATATTTATTATCTGTTTTTTGTCCTGTCTCTGTTATCCTGTTGCACTGTAGAAGCTCTGTCACCAAAACAAATTCCTCGTATGTGTGAACATACCTGGCAATACAGCTCTTTCTGATTCTGATTCTGATATATAACTATATTTATTAATGTATGCTTTTACATCACTACATTTTCAGAATTCATTACATTGCATTAAATTGTTTAAATAATTAGCAATATGATGTATTGTATGGTTTTAGCAACACACAGCCTCTGTGCGGTATCAGATACAGATCGCAGGAGTGCATAGGAATGCTAAACAATCCTTCATGCACAGCGGTGATGTCATTTTTTTCGGGAAAGATTGACAATGTAAATCGTGAAACCTGTTTGAGCGGTAAAGCAGTGTCGGAAAGGCGTCAAAAACAAGTCAATCAAAAATATAATTGCCCACATTGGTTTCTGTGCAGAACATTCGCAAACGTGTATTCAATAGAAATACAGGAAATGTGATAAGTTGAGTTTAGAGGTTTCTCAGAAATGCAAATGCTTTATTTACAATAAATACGCCTTTGTTTTGTCATGGCTTAGATATATGGTGTGATCTACTTAATGCACTTATCGACATTTGAGCCTGCTAAAATAAAAATAATGTTTAAAAACACAGAATTAAAGTAGTTAATTATTACCTTTGTATGAGCATAAAAACAATGACATGGTGGCTCAGTGGTTGGCACTGTCGTCTCACAGCAAGAAGGTAGCTGGTTCGAGTCCTTGCTGGGTCAGTTGGCATTTCTGTGCGGAGTATGTATGTGTTGTATGTTCTCCCTGTTTTGGCGTGGGTTTCCTCCGGGTGCTCCGGTTTCCCCCACAGTCCGAAGACGTGCACTATAGGTGAATTGGATGAACTAAATTGGCTGTAGTGTATGTGTGTGTAAATGAGTGTGCATGGGTGTTTTCCAGTACTGGGTTGCAGCTTGAGGGCATCCGCTGCTGAAACATGCTGAATAGTTGGTGGTTCATTCCGCTGTGGCGACGTCTGAAATAGAGACTAAAGGCTGGTTTATACTTCTGTGTCGAGTGATGGGCGTGACCCACGGCTCCTGCCTTGTGTGTAGCCATGCATTTATACTTCTGCGCGCAGTTTGTGTTGCTGTACAATAACACTTCTGAAATGCTAGCTGGCAGTCTGTGTTTATGTTCCTCTGTGTTGAGTTTCTTCGAGGGTGTTTTGCTTTTTCGAAAACGCTACCTTAATGTACAAGTAGCTAAAACTTGCACATTCAGAGGCGGGAACCGCCCACAGACAGCACCGCCCACACTCGTCAACGTTAACAAGTCGACCAAACACAAAGCTTGCGTTACGCGTCGTTGCTACATGTAATTACATTTTTGTCAGCATCGGTGTCAGCCACAGCAAGGGCTATATGACCACAAAGGCTGCGCCGGACCATCGCGTGCGCTTTAAAGTATAAATCAGTCTGAAGCAAAAAAAAATGAATGAATGAATGAGCATAAAAAAAGTGTGAATTTCATCAATCAAACTAAATTATTTTAAAAATGCACCTATTTACGTGTAAATGTTATGTATTATATTTAATGTGACCAGGCTGAATTTGAAATATGTTTTTTTTTATATATTATTTGATATTTTCAGTCTTTAGTTTGAAATGTATTATTTTTTAATATTAAATATGTGCAATTTTTCACACTAGAATTTTATTGGAAGTTTTTGACACGCAGCTTGCACTAAAACCTTCTTACCACACCAATATTCAAATCATAGCTTATTTTCTTCTTCATCGTTTTGTAGTGTATTTTGTTGACACATGTGGAGTCAAAACTACTAGGCCTCATGTGAAATTTTAATTATTTAAAAAATATTTCCCTGGTTCTGTTTAACAATGAGAAGATTTTTCATTTCCAAACATAATAGTTTTATTGGCAAATTTACCTATTTCTTTTGTCTTTGGCTGGTTGCCAGAACATAATGTTTTACTAGAAAATTTGCTAGATACTAGTATTCAACCTTAAGTGCAATTTAAAGGCTTAATTAGTTAGGTACAACAGTGGGACAACAGTGTTTTGTTCTGTAGCCTTTAAAAAATTGTAAGGGGCTAATAATATTGACCTTAAAAATACATTTTAAATGAAAATAAAAAACGCAGCATGGTGGCACAGTGGGGAGCGATCTCGCCTCACAGCAAGAAGGTCGCTGGTTCGAGCCTTGGCTTGGTCAGTTGGCATTTCTGTGTGGCATTTGCATGTTCTCCCCGCGTTTGCGTGGGTTTCCCCTGGGTGCTCCTGTTTCCCCCACAAGTCTAAAGACATGCGCTATAGGTGGATTGTGGAGGCTAAATTGTCCATAGTGTATGTGTGAATGGAAGCGTATGGGTGTTTCCCAGTGATGGGTTGCAGCTGGAAGGGCATCCACTGCATAAAACATATGCTGGATAAATTGGCGGTTCATTGTCCTGTGGCAACCCCAGATTAATAAAGGGACTAATAATAAAATAAAAATAAAAAATAAATAAATAATAATAAAAAAAGCTTTGCCAAGCTAAAAGAAATAAGACTATCTAGATATCATAGGAAATACTGTTAAAACTTGTAAAATATTTGCTAAAGACATATATATATATATATATATATATATATATATAATTGTTTCTTTTCTTTTTCGGTTTCACATTCCAGTTCATCTGAAACAGTATTTACAAGGATAATTCTTTTTGACAGTTGCCTTGCTCCAGGCATTAGTCATAATAGGGGCATCCCAGAACATTTTAGCTTTGGTTCAACTTCCGGAGTTTCCAACATTGATTGATGTTGAACCTACAATCCTCAGACTGCTAGCCTTCAAGATGTTAATTAACAGTTACAGTATATAACATTTAGTGATTATATTAGCAAACTACCTTTAGGGTGTACTCACACTAGGCACGTTGTCTTGAACCCCCTCACCTCTCCCCCTCGGTCTGCACTCACACTGCACTGCCTTTCTAGCCAGAACACGCTTACGTCATCGATGATGCAACTGAGCAGTTTAGTAGAAGGGAAGCCCCCTGGCTCCGTACAGTGGAGATTGCTTTAGTTATATTCTTTTGTATTAATTTCAATCGTTTCATATGTAGTGACACACCGTCAAATCTTTTGCTGAACAGATCAGCCACTTCTGATGCTCATAAATGATCATAAAAGTCCTCGTGCTGCAGGTATTAGGAGGTTTGCTGAAAGTGGAGCTGACATGCAGCGAGGGGTTTGCGTCTTTAATAAACTATGACAGTTTGTGTTCTTTGAAATGTAAGAAAGATTAATAAATCCATATGAAACAGTCCCTTACAAGTGATTAAGTTTTAAGTTGCATCTTAAGTTTCATGTTGTACATATGAACTGCATATGTTGTAGTTCTTTGGGAGTATAATGTGTCTGAATGAGGTGAATCATGTTGATCATTGTAAACACAGATACTTTTTTTCATTGTATCAAATTGGTCAGATCAAGGTATTTACACCTTAATATGAACCATGCCAGATTGCAGTTGCAAAAAATCTAAATCAAAGGTGGAGACAAACAAAAGTTTGATATAATTGAACCAAACCATGAGTATTACACACAAGGTCATACTCATCCAAATTGGGGGTCCAAGGCTCAATTAAAGGCTCTAAATCTATAGTGAAGGCAGAAAAATGATTGACCACGGTGGAGCCGGATAGTACAAGTGAGCCTGCAAAAGTCTGATGGATGATGGCGGATATGTGATACCATAAAGCAAATGTGAAGAAAATGAGTCAACAAACCTGGGTTTGGGATACAAGCACCAAAGAGGAACTGAGAACTGGGAATCCCAAGACAACCAGGAGGCCAGATGAAGCCAATGAGCTGGATGAAACCAAAGAATACACATAATACTATTAATGAAAATGGGCAATGCATAATATTGCTGCCCTAACAAAAGTCCTACTTTTAAAAAAGTAGCCTTCTTTACAAACTGGTGGTTTGTTGGGTAAAAGGATCTGTACTTATTGGATTGTTCTTCTGACAATCCCTATCATTGAAGAACTATTACAGTATGTGCCTGAGCTGCTTTTAATTGACATAAAACAAAATTACCACATCCCTTCATATAATGAGTCCTTCCAGTGCCTTCCCTCGGTAGGTTTTGTTTCTATAACCACGACCTCTGCACTCTCAGAAATAAAGGTACAAAATCTGTCACTGGGGTGGTACCTTTTTTAAAAGGTACACTTTTGTAGCATACAGGTGGACATTAGTACCTTTACTAAGCTACTTTTGTACCTTTAAGGTTGACTTTTGTACCTTTAAGGTACTGTGAGGTACACATTTGTACCTTTTGAAAAGGTGATTAGAGCAAAAAATTCCAATAGTGTTATTGAGTTAATTCTGAGCTCTTTAGGATTCTTCCGTTTATTTAGAAAGGTCTTGAATCAGCAGCTGGCATATCAACAGACTTTACTATGACTTTGACAGATCTATTATGGATGAACAGAACTTGACAGAATTGTCTATGAGGTAGGAGTTTGGATGCTGAACAGAACTAGTGGAGAATTAAAGAGGTTGGATAAAATGATCAGAGAAGAAAGAGCTATAGACACTTGGTGGGAATTAATTAAATCTAATGACACAGGGGGAAGGAGAAGCCTCAGTTGAGGGATTGTGGGTGGAAACGCACTCCTGGGATCATCAAACCCAGGACCACTGGACTCCAGAGATGAAACCACTAAACTTGGCCAATCAGAAAGTAGAAAACAGCACGCAGACTGTGTTGACATTGTATGCAGAGTTTTAGATAATCTTCCATCAGGGCAGAGTTTTCAGAAGGTTTTGCATTTAGTCACCAGATACTTTGAGTGGTTTTCGAGTCGACAAACAGCAAAACCACATAGAAAAAATGTGGCTTTAAAAAAAATACCTGTGTTTGTTTGTATTTTTAGCAGTTACTTGAGTAACCAAGTAAATTGCAATGATAAATTGTTATATAATTTGCACTTTTTGTGTTTTGGCTGAGCACCCAGTAAAAAGAGATGTGCGTGCTTTTGTACATTTAATATATTTTAACCCATAATCAATACTTCAATAAATGAAAAATCTTAATATGTCGTCACCTGCAAGTAATGAATGTTGGGATAAATACGAAGGATGCATTAAGCTGCGGTCACACTGGGCTTTTCCTCCCATAGACTTCCATTCATACGCACGCGAATGCATCAGACCGGAAACGCAGGGTCATGCGTTAAGTTTCGCAGGTTGCTGCGGTGCAAAGTTCTCTGAACTCTGACCTGCGAAATCGCATCACTTGACTGCGTGAGACCAATCGAGGATCAAAACAGGACCTCTCTGGACAGAAATTGAAAACATGGAGCAATCACTTGCTTTTTTTAATGTCTAATCATCTTGTTTAATCTCGCATCTTTTCGCATGACAGAATTTCGCACACACAAAGCCCAGTGTGACCGAAGCTTTAGTTGTGTCCTTCAATACTGTGGAAACAAGATGTGTTTGGAGGCAGAACATATCCTTCAAATGTGGCCTTCGAAGGAGGCAGCCAGTGAATTAGGATGCAGCTAATGAGAAACTAAATAAGACACAGGTGTGCATAATCAATGAATCAATGAAGGTCCTGATTCAGTGGCTGCAACAGTTGAAGGACGCATACTTCAAAGGTGTGTCCTTAGAAGTCCACAAAAGGCAAACCATGCATTGTGAAACTGGTCTATTTAACCTACAAATGGTTGATCTAATCTTGATCAGTATTGGTACAGTATGATCCATAAAGGGGGCAGAACTTGTCTAAATATGTTCACCATGGCACAGTTGAAGGCAAAATTATTAGTTATAAATTTTCATTTTGATTTTATGATTTTGATCCGATAAAACAAAACTTGCATAAACTATGATGGAAACACAATTACCAAACAATTTCCAGCATGCACATTCAAAAGTCGTGATTTTTTTTAAAGATGCCAATCAAACGGAAGTTATAATTGTGCTATTTTTCTGTGTATATCCCCTTAAAACGACCCTGAAATGAAAAAAAAAAAGTAGGCCGATGCATGATTGAACAGTGGCGTTGCTAACATCTAATCGTAGATGATCCCAGCTGGATTGAGAAATTGGGTTGACGAGAAGTTACGTTTTTGCCAGATTGAGCAATAGGTGAAGGTCTTTCATCCAAGCCAAGATAACCCTCCAGGCAGTGTGAAATCTTTGCAGCTACTGTTGGGTCATCAGGATGAAATGAAAGATGTTATACCGATGACCTAACTGTGGGTCATCGGCATAACAGTGATAAGAGAAACCACCCAGACACATGACGTCAACGTGACGTCAGATTGACGTTCTACACCATTGTTGTGGTACATTGCATTTTGTTTGGAAATGAAAATTGGGTTGACGCAAGAACCCAGCGTCAGACCAACGTCAGTGTCCAACATCAAAGAAGATGCAGTTACTTTCCAACACAACCTAAAAACAACAAAATATCAACATCTAATGATGTTAGAGCTTGAAGTTGTGTGGACGCTACAAATATGACGTCTAGCATTTTGGTTGCCATACCTTACAAATAAATGTCAGTATTTGACATCAGTATGATGTTGGTTTAAGATGTTGGATTGACGTTGGATTTTGGTCACTTTCCAACACAATTTGGTTGAACTATCCCTTTAAGACCAAATACATGTTGCACTTCACAAATAAGTGTGACTTTATGATGCGGTGTAATTTAACATTTGTTTGGCTAATGATCAGCGCCCCCATTGACCATCCATCCGCAGGAACCCGCCGGTCCATTAAATAAACTATTAGTCCTCTCTCATAAGAATCATATTACTGCTGCCTGCGAGTCTGATAGGAAGAAAATGAGCTGATGCTTATTTTCACATAGAACTTACAGTTTAGTGTGGCAGAACGAAGATGGTCGGCATGTGTGAGGAAAACTATGCACATTAATTACCTGCCTGAAAGGTTAAAGAAAGGTGATTTAAGTGACTTTGAACGTGGCATGGTTGTTGGTGCCAGACGGGCTGGTCTGAATATTTCAGAAACTACTGATCATCTGGGATTTTCATGCACAACAATCTCTAGGGTTTACAG
Source organism: Danio aesculapii (assembly GCF_903798145.1). Taxonomy (NCBI): domain Eukaryota; kingdom Metazoa; phylum Chordata; class Actinopteri; order Cypriniformes; family Danionidae; genus Danio; species Danio aesculapii. The sequence continues at coordinate 38,225,986 of NC_079458.1, forward strand.
AGAATGATCCGAAAAACAGAAAATATCCAGTGAGCGGCAGTTCTCTGGGCGCAAATGCCTTGTTAATGCCAGAGGTCAGAGGAGAATGGCCAGACTGGTTCCAGCTGATAGAAAGACAACAGTAACTCAAATAACCACTTGTTACAATTGAGGTCTGCAGTAAAGCATCTCTGATCACAGAAGACCACACCGGGGTGGCACTTCTGTCAGCTTAGAACAGGAAACTGAGGTTACAGTAGAGCACCTTTGGGATGTGGTGGAACGAGAGATTTGCATCATGGATGTGCCGCCGACAAATCTGTATCATCCGATCATATCAATATGGAGCAAAATCTCTGAGGAATATTTCCAGTACCTTGTTGAATCTATACCACAAAGGATTAAGGCAGTTCTGAAGGGAAATAGGGGTCCAACCTGATACTAGTAAGGTGTACCTAATAAAGTGGTCAGTGAGTGTATACCTATGAAAATGATCATCATAATAATAACTATTATTATATTATATTAATAGTAGTATTTTTGCAACTAATCACTGAAATGCTCAACAATATAATTAAAACATAAATCAAACTAAATTTAAATACATTTTATATTAATATTTTATATTTAAATAGTTTTATAAATGCTATCCCAGTACAATTATGATAAATATACAGATATTTCCTTCAACTCAAGTAAACTCATGTCAATTTTCTTCATATCCATTCTTACAGCAGTTTAATGAGGGTTTCTGGAGGTTTCACTAAGTGAATTGTAAGACTTTCAAAAGCCCTTTCATTTCCGTTATGAATTCAGTTAGACAGACTAAATGCTAACATGGCTAATCACTATGGTTTTATTTATTTATTAGCCACATATTTTAAGTTATGTGTCATAACAAGCAAATTCTATACACTTATATACACACAGTTGCAGTCAGAATTATTAGCCCGTCTTTGATTTTATTTTTTTTATTTTTCAAATATTTCCCAAATGCTGTTTAACAGAGCAAGGAAATCTTTACAGTATGTCTGATAGTATTTTTTCTTCTGGAGAAAGTCTTATTTGTTTTATTTTGGCTAGAATAAAAGCAGTTTTTAATTATTTAAAACCCATTTTAAAATACTATTAGCCCCTTTAAGCTATATTTTTTTCGATAGTCTACAGAACAAACCATCGTTATACAATAACTCGCCTAATTACCCTAACCTGCCAAGTTAACCTAATTAACCTATATATATAAGTATATATATATATATATATATATATATATATATATATATATATATATATATATATATATATACAGATGTTACTACTTCAATGTGTTCCTTATGGCGCCATTCATACCGCGGCGACAGCGGTACTTGGTGCGCCAGCAGCTTTTGACCGCTGGGTGGCAGTTTAACCACAGATATTCAGCTTTGCCTTTCCACAACACTAAACAGACTTTTCTGTGCGTACCTTATGTGATCAGATGTGTTCAATTAAAATATAATTTTGATTTAGTTTTCTTAGTAATAAACATGATCTTATGCTCGCTCAGCGCGCTTCAAGTTTTGCCGTTGTGTGTTGTGTGCTCGAGCGGAAAAGCGTGTTACTTCTGTTTCATTGTTCAGTCAAATGAAAGCACTTCTGTTGAGGTGACAGCGGGGTTTGGGTTGTCAATGTGAGTATTGCAAACTTTTAAAGATGGAGGAGAGTACTTGTGGTCGCTGTTTCAAGTTATCCAGAGTTGTATTTATAGATCTTAAATATTACAATATTATTAAAATTACAATTATAACATCGACAGCAACTCGACTCGCGCACACCAGCTGATTCAGTCGTTTTCTAGTGACATTCAAAAGAGTGCAGGGCTTCTTCTTTTTGTCAACCATAAAAGGCAGAAAAAGAAGTGTTAAATGGACAAACACGTCGAACCTCCAGAGCTGCGGTCATGTCACCCAGCCCATGAAATGCGGAGCCAGCTCCGGTGTCATCTACTGAACGCAAATGCCCAGCTAGTCCAGCCAGGTATGGCAGAGAGGCCTTTTCAAAAATGGCCAAATACAAAAGAGAAACTGATAAATAGTAGACGTTGATGAGAAATGGAGCAGCATATTTGGTAGTTGAGAACGCGCCGCTCCGCGATGTAGAGCTGGTTTCCGAGAAATGCAGGCGGCGGAGCAGGATACCCTCTTTGCCACGGTTGCGAAAAAGTATCTGTATGCGCTACGCACACCGTCTCAGTGCTGCTGGAAACATTGTAATCTCAAATAAGTCTCCGCTTAAACCGAACAAAGTCAACATGTTAGTTTTTCTGGCAAAGAATTTAAAATATGAATAGAAAACAAAAGGCGGAGAGACGCAGTTTTTTTTCAACATCTGACTTATGTTGTTACAAGCCTAGGCTAATATTTTTGTTCTTCGTTACTATTTATATTATTATTGATTAGTATTTGTGAAGTTTCTAAAATGTAACGTTTACTGTTTCAAGCAGTTAAAGTTATTTCTATTTAACTAGCCTACATTATTATAGGCTGTATTGTGTTGTTTTATCAACGAAAGTTAAACAACAAACATGTTCGTTTGTACGGATATTTAGCATAATACTTTGGTCTTTTTTGATTTCTTATTGTTTTACATGAAATGTAAATTAAATTAGGTAGGCTACTTGGGTACAGGGGCGTAATTTGTTGGTAGTATACCGAGGAATGCTTAGACAGTGAATATTGTCATCATTATTTAAAAAAATTATAAATAAATAAATAAATAAATAAATAAATAAAACACCTTACGGAAAGGATGAAATAAAGGAAAAGCATGCTCTTAATCATTCTTCATAATCTGATTCGGAGCTATACATGCAGTAAACTTATATTGCGCCGACAAGAACAAGCTCTAAAAGGTAAAGTCTAAAGCGAGAGGAGTTATTGATATTAATGTTAGTTGTTAATATGATCGTAAACACTGCGTTGTATAATTAACGCCGTCATTGTGTCGTGTCTGCGATTTTTTTTTTTCTCGTTGAAGAACAGAAAATTCATGTTATCGCCGTCTTCCCAGCCAGGTTTTCATGCACAGTTTCCGTTTTTGTTTCTTCTCAAACAATAAAGTTTGGCTATAGCAGGCCCGGCGGCAGGATATCATAAATGAGGGCGCAAGGGCGCAATCCCATTGCACTTGACGACTGAATTTGGTCCTTTCTTGTTCCTTTTATTTAGGCTATTTATTCATTCATTACCGATATAGTCCTACTTTTTATAATAATAATAATGCAGTTTCGCTATAACCGATTTTATTAATGAAGGCAACGATACCGTTTACATTAATGCAGAAAGATCATGGTTTAAGCACCAAACAAGTGGTTTAAATTATGTTAGTCTCCTTATTTCTTTCCGTTTTATTTTAAATATTATAAATGTTTAAAGTTTTAGGTAAAGACGTCAAAATATGCCCACACATGCAAGCTAAACTAGATCATATCTGAGTCACCACGCTTTATTACCCAACCAAAATCAGCGAGGAAAAAATAAATGTTTTAAATTAAATTATATTTAAATGTTAAATTAAATAAAAAAAAATGAATTTAAATTTTAAATGCCATTTAAAAATATTTGCTAAAATTAATGTGTTACTTAGTTAAGCGCATTTATGCCTGCACCAGATCAAAGCAGGTGTAAAGTCCAGCACAAAGCGCTGTTAGTTGTGCGTTCAACCAGCAATACCCGCTCCACTGTCTACAACACACAAATACTCGAACTCTTTATTTGTGGACTTACTTTTGATAATAGGCTATATCATTACCTTTACCCTGATTCTATTTTTATTTTTATTATTCTATTTTTTTATTTTATTTTCTTTGTGTTATATCCATAATTGTTTGCACTACTGCCCTTTTTGCACTGTCTTTGTCCGCAGTGACGCTGCACTGCTTTGGCAATACGAATGTACAGTTATTTGTCATGCCAATAAAGCACCTCAAATGTGAAAATAGCCTAGGCAACAAATAACAAATCGGAGTCTAATAATAAAATAAATGCCATTTTCATTTTCATACATGTGTGGGTTTTGACAATATGTGTTTAATTAAGCTATAAAGATTAGCCTATCAGATGAAATGCCTAGTGAAATATTAAATAAATGTCTCATTTGCTGAATATTTAATTAATCTATATCTTTAATATTTTTAAAATCACCTTGCTTTGGCCCAGAGAAAGAGGCGCGCGGCACCAGCGGACCTGTGCTTTCCCAAACAAAGACGTACAGTAACTTGCAGGTGAACTATGCATAGTTTTGGGGGGGAAAGAATATAGTGATGAGTGTTTCCCAAAACCCTTAGTTTCTCTGTCGCAGAACCATCATTTGAATCACGTCACTATTAACCCTGCTTTTATTTATTAAATGCTTCCCAACGCAGCATTTCTGTTGCGCGAAAAAAAGCTGCTGCAAATAAACATTTATTTTAGTTATGCCAATGCCATTTTAATAGTTTCATTATAGTAGTTGCTGGTGTGCTTCATCTGCGTGATTTTGATTTGACATTCTTCCGCTAAACTTGCACTGTCTTGGCGTAAATGGGCTGTGAACTGTTGCTATTGAGGCTGAGGCATCAAGGTGTTAATAGGCTATAGTTCTCTCTTCAACTTTCAGGTTTGAGGTGGGGGAAGAAGTGGCAGAGGCAATTCAAATGTACCATCTCTAAATTAAAAAAGGCCACTTACGCGGCATCTGTGTGTAAAGATTATTACCTTATTTTTATTTTATTACTATTATTTATTTATTCATTTATTCATTCGTCATTCATTTTCTTTTTGGCTTAGTCCATTTATTAGTCTGTAATTGCCACAGCGGAATGAACCGTCAACTTATCAAGCATATGTTTTACGCAGAGGATGCCAGGAGGGCCAGCTGGGGCTTCGGGACGGAGTGAAAGGAGAGGCGGACTTTGCCCCGAGTCTGGGAAAGATGGCTTGCCTTCATTACACTAGTTTTCCGATGGCACACGAGTTACATGCGCCAAACACATGAACAAATAAATTAATAAATAAGGGAAAGAAAACATCTAGCCTTATAGGCTGAGTTCTTTTTGATTTTAATCGCCGTTAAGTTTCCGTTTTAAATGTAAGGCTGTTGCATAAAATAATAAAATTGCATAAAATAATACAATTTTAATTTATAAGTGACTTTGCTGCGTCCCCCTTGATGTTTCAAAAACGCATAATAATCTATACACCATATTTAAGACACTTAAATAGTCTACTTAACACTTTCCTTAAGATCACAGAATAATATGCAACATCTAATTCCGGGGATGTTCTGGGGGCAGGGTTTGCATGCAGCTAGCCCGACAGTGAAATTAACACCTGACAGACAAGCTTTTGGTTATGAGAAGTGGGAAGGGGTCTCCACTCTTAAGTGTTTTTCACAAACATGAATACACAAAATCCAAAACTCCTATAGGACGGATGGCGTAACAAAACCTATGCGTTTAAAAACGAAACCGCATTAAATATGGGGCCTTATGAAAATGAATGTTTCTATGCACAACAACTTCTGAACTGAACTAGGCTACCTGTTAGGGGTGGGCGATATGACCTAAAATTAATATCACGGTATTTTTCATCTTTTGAACGGTGACGGCATAATATCATGGTATTACTTTCAATAGCAAAATAATATACATCTCAAGGAAGAACGGACAAAAGAAAGTCTCAATTCTATCACTCTTTAAAAGTTTTGGTTTGGGTCATTGTAAATGCTCAGTCTCGTTATGAGCTGATCTTCATTTCTCTGTGTTGGTGGAATAAAGCAGGCGAGTCAGCCGCACCAATTTATGAGCAGACAGAGCATGATTCTCATGATGACCACCAGCGCAATTCCGCTCTTTGTTATGAGCCGTAGTTTCAGTGTAAACTTAGTAAAGGTGAGTTTCTTTGGCGATGATGTGTACAGTGTTAGATTTTATATTTAGCGGACATTTGCGCTGAACACGAGGTGAATGCAACGCATCGAGATTCGGGCACCTTCTCCGAAAACACTCGATTGATCTCAGCTGGTGGATCAACATTTACCTCATGTCATGATCGCTGTCATCTGCGCCATTATTATTATTAAAACTTTAAGTGAGGTTTGCAAACCTGTGCACTTTTCACTCTTCAGCTGTTTGCACTTCCTGCAGTAACAAAAGCTCCCTGTTTATTATATTCATCATATTCAGACACACAAATGCTCCCAAATATATTATGAGGGCGCATATATTAAATTTCGGGCGCTCATGCGACCAAAATGGTTGCAATTTCGAGCCCTGTAGTATAAGGACATGTATTCAGACCACAACTGATCGTTTGAAGAAAATTGAATGCCTTATTATTTAGAATTAGCTATTATTGATGTAAATGCAGCCGTTCAAGCCGCGCATAATTGATTTATTACGGTATTGACGGTATTAGAAAATCCATGTCGTGGCGCAATGTCACACCGGTGAGGACGATGACGATGGGTTAGTAATTATATTATAACTGGTTATGTTCAGGTCAATGAAATAATACCTTTAATAAATAAAATATGTTCGTAAGAACGTGGTGGGCCAGTGATTCCGTCGCTTTCATCAGTGGTTTAATGAGCTCATGAGAATTCTGCTTTGCATTTTTCTATGCATTACTAACATCACTAAACCAGACATTTGTTTTATAAGTTAACCAAATATTCGCAGAGATTCAGCAGTTTTTTTTCTGACGCATTTGCCAGTCAGTGAAAAAAAAGTAACCGTGGCCCTGTTTGCAGGTATTAATATTCGTTTTTTCGTCAATCTGATGCAACTTTTATTATTTATACAGGACGTTAAAATGCAATTAAAAGTTTCAAATCAATTAAACTCAATTTATAGAAAGGCTAGCCTATTTTATGCATTAAATATAACTAATTTCCTTTATTTCTGATTAGACCATGCATTTTAGACTATTTTACAATTGTAATATGTGCATATGCTTTTTTTAAATAACATTCGTTTAACAAATATTTTAGCACATCGAAATTAATTAAGTGACCTGTTTTTTTTTTATTAAAACCTTTATGCAAAAGGATCAGAGGATAAATTATCGTAGGATAAACGTATATGGAAAAACACCAATTGACGGGCTCTGCTTTCGGTTTTAAAAGAATCAAGCAGCTTTAAAAAATATAATTTGCTGAAGAGAAATGACAGGAAAAAAAAAGAAAGAAAAAGATTAAATATATAGTGACTGTTAAAAGAACATTTCTCTTTAATATATTCTTTCGACTCCGAAACATCAGCTAAGATTATGATGAATGACGGAGTTTCTCTATTGCCTGCTTCAGCAGTGCCTCCCGGTCCTGCAGGTTATGAACGAGGAGGCGGAGAGAATGCGCTGTTTAGTTTCGGCTTGATATATTTAAATAAATACTAACACCGAACTGCTTTATAGCTCAAAAAGTTAAACTAAAATGCACAACTCTTGTTGGTTGCACCCGC
>NC_079458.1:38238441-38300941 GCF_903798145.1 Danio aesculapii
AGCTGAACCTCATGCCTGCTCTCTAAAATAAAATCTGACAAGTGTCTTTCACATATATTCGGAATAAGCATGTGTAAGTCATATAAAACGCTCACATGTCTTTTGCGAGTTTATTATTTGAGATGTAGAACGCAGGGAAAGCGACTGCATAGAGAGACACTGCAGCACTGCTGAAGATTGTGGCTGTTTACAGTGGTTTGACTTATAATTATGAATTTGTAGCTAAAATGTTAACAGTTCCGAACAGCTTTTTCCGTTGTTTACATCCTTGTTTATGTCCTCGCTACAACAAACCGTTAATGCATGTAATAGATCCATTTTAACAAATAAAAACACTTACAGGTTGTAGCTCACAATCCACAGCTTCATCTATTATGGTTGGAGCTGCTGCTTCTTTGAGGAGTTTTAGCCGAATCCAGCACTGAACTGAGAGATTCTGGAAGCTGTCCTTTGTCAAATGCTAGAGCTATATATTTTTAATAATTCTCTGGAACATAATTGAAATTAAACTGTCGGCACTTCTGTCTTTGTGTCGAGTCTTTTGGAAGCCCAAATATAGAAACAGAAGAAGCTCTGTGGAAATAGCAGCGTTTGGATGCCATTTTAGCTTTCTCTGCTATAACATTACAGCGTGGGCTGTATGTGCATGATGAGTGCACATAACCTAAAGCGTTAGTGATCTCACTAGCCGGGATGTATTTTTTTGTAGTCCCCAAATTCATTCACTGTAGGCTTTGCTAAGCTAACTCTGTAAAAGCCAATGTCACCCTTTGCATTGAACTGTGAGCGTCTTACATTCAGAGATGTTGTTTATGTTTACACAGCTACATTACACATCAACTAAAGTTTAGAATATGATATCATAGTGGACCACCCCTTTAAGAAATATTTTTTATTTGATTGTCTACAGAACAAACCATTCATTTATTCATTCATTTTCTTTTCGGCTTAGTCCCTTTATTAAACCGGGGTCGCCACAGCGGAATGAACCGCCAACTCATCCAGCACATGTTTCACGCAGCGGATGCCCTTCCAGCCGCAACGCACCTCTGGGAAACATCCACACACACTCATTCACACTCATACACTACGGACAATTTAGCCTATCCAAATCACCTATACCACATGTCTTTGGACTGTGGGGGAAACCAGAGCACCTGGAGGAAACCCACGCAAATGCAGGGAGAACATGCAAACTCCACACAGAAACACCAACTGACCCAGCCGAGGCTCGAACCAGCGACCTTCTTTCTGTGAGGCGACAGCACTACCTACTGTGCCACTGCGTCGCCCAGAACAAACCATTGTTATACAATTATTTGCCTATAATTACCCTAACTTTACCCTAATCAACCTAGTTAATTGTTTTATACGTCACTTTAAGCTGGATACTGAAAATTATCTAGTCAAATATTATTTACTGTCATCATAGCAAAAATAAAATCAGTTATTAGAAATTAGTTATTAAAACTTATGTTTGGAAATGTGTGTGTTCTGTTAAACAGAAATTAGGGAAAATATACAGGCTGACTAATAATTCAGCAGAGCTAATAATTCTGACTTCAACTGTATATGCTAAATGTTGTTTCCTGTGAATTTTATTAATGGACGAATCAGGGCTGTTTGCCCAAAATAGTGTTTTTAAAAACAGCCAGCACAGCAGTTTTACATGCAGGAACCTAAAATTGAATAATTCAAAGTCTGAGGGTTCATATTCAGACTTAGGAAATCAAATCATGTCCCCTGTAAACTAGGGAAAACATTGTTTGCAATGCCGACAGAATTGTCATTAGTTTTAAATTAAGATTAATTGTGCCTGGTGTTTCTTTATAAAATCATATGCTATTCGTCTAAAATGTCCCAATGCTATACCTTTGCATTCATTCATTTTCCTTCAGCTTAGTCCAGGCATGTCCAAACTTGTTCCTGGAGGGCCGGTGTCCTGCTGAGTTTAGCTCCAACTTGCTTCAAAACACCTGCAGGAAGTTTCTAGTATATCTACTAAGAGCTTGATTAGCTGGTTCAGGTGTGTTTGATTAGGGTTGGAGCTAAACTCTCCAGGACATAGGCCCCTCCAGGACCAAGTTTGGACACAACTGGCTTAGTCCCTTATTTATCAGGGGTCACCACAGCGGAATGAACTACCTACTATTTCTGCATATGTTTTACACAGCGGATGTTCTTCCAGCTGCAACGCGGGACTTTAAAACACCCGTACACATTCTCATTCACACATACACTTACAGTATACACTACGGCCAATTTATTCATTCATTTTCCTTCGACTTAGTCTATGACGGCAATTCCATGCTAAAATAATCGAGTGCACTGGTGATGTTTACCCGTGAGGAGAAGTGAACCGCAAGGCCTACTCGCGAGTAAACTACTGCTCACTGGTTTACAACAAGCTCACGAGTGCCTGTTTCCTCGCGGTGGATCAGTTCAGCGCACAGGTGAACGTCTCTCACAGACATGCTCGTGCACGCACAGGGAACAAGTAATGAGAGTTAGCTCTGTCTGAGAGAGGCTAGTGATCTCTGTGAGAGGCTAGCAACAAGAGTTAGCTATGTCTGTGAGAGACCAGTGATGTCCTAAAATATTCAAAATCCAGCCGCGTATCAGTTTCAGCATGTGCAGTTATTGTTAAAGCAGTAGCTGCTGGTGAACTAGAGCGATGTTAACCTCTCAGGAACATCACGCCTCAGTAGTTCACCACCCATGCATACACCAATGCTAATGACGGCGAGCTCCACCATCACAAAACACAATTTCACCCCAATACTTTCCAGCCCAAATGGATTATTCGGGCCTCGCCAGGCACCGATTCTGAACTTTTCCAGTGATTCATCTTACTATTAATAATGTCAGAGAGTTTTGCGGCCCTCCAAATAAGATAATGATGAATTGGCACAGGAGAGCTAGCCTGGGCGCTAACGCTGTTTATATCGGTGCGAAAAGTTCTGTCAGGTCTGATAAATCTGATTCTGGAAATAGTTTATAAAGTAGCGAATTGATGTGTCGGGGTCACCAAAGGTGGCAAATTAATGTCACGAAATGGGCTTTGCTACCTGGGCCCTGATGAAAGCCAGGGGAAAGTCTTTTATATAAATTGTCTGTGTGGGGAGATCGAGTAAATGGGAAGAGGGAAGACACAGGGAGAGATAATGGTCAACGAGGCGTGGGTCAGCCTCCGAAAAAAGAGAGAGAAAGAGAGAGAGAGAGAGAGTTCTCCATGGCGGCTGCTGAGCCCTGATCATTCATAATGGCAGCGCAGAGGCTGGCCTGTAAAGAAGAAAAATGAAAACTATTAAAGGGCCCCGTGTGCAATGTTGGCTTTGGCGTGTCAGCAATTATTACCCAGGGACACACTTCAGATCCTGAGACAAAAAAAAAAAAATGGAGAGCTACTGTGAGAGAGAGGAATGAAACAGTGTTAGGGAAGAGAAACGTACTCGAGGCCAGTGTTTTAACTTTACATTTTCAGTAGCTGACATGTACATTATGTATACTTGCTTTATGGGCACGGCGATGCTGAATTAATTTATAAACTTGAAACCAAGTGGTTGCTGTGCTTGAACCACTGAACGTGTGTCCAAATGCTTGGTCCTGTTTTTGGATAAAAAGTAAAACTGTGTCAACATGCTTTTGGACATTTTAGGAGTGTGACGAGATGCCTACTCCACGAGATACGAGATTGGGTTCACGAAACGAGGCGAGACTTCTATCATATTTTTATGAAATCTTTAATGATGAAATATATGAATGGGTTATATTTTATTCAACTACAAAAAACTTTTTTGCTCACACAAAATTTTATTTCTGTTTTAATAAATTATATGCATTAAAGTACACGCAAACACTGCATGTAATACGTGAATAGGAAATAGTCTTTTATATATCATATTAATTGTTTAAATTTACATTTTTGCAAATATATGAATGGAAAATAGATTTTCATTTGATTTTTATTTGATTTTTATTGTAATTAATGATATTTTATTTCCATTTTAATATGTTGTATGCCGTAAAGGACATGCAAACACTGCAAAATATTTAGCTAACTCTACTGACGGACTTCACATGAGAAATCAAACTCCTTTACACAAATTGAACTTTAAAAATATAACATTTTTGGTATTTAATTTTTAATTTTGCAGCAGTATCATTCAGCAATATTTCATCAATACCCCCATGAGTCACTCTGAGGTACTGGATGCGACAATGAAGTAAGGACTGACAGGAGAGAGTTGTTTAATGTAATTTAATACCGCTCGCCGAATGAAATAAAAACGTACGTTTTTTACACCCATCTTCCAATGATCCAATCAGTTCCCAATGGATGAAACCATGCACTGCCCTATATGTTTTTTAATTTCTGGGCCATTTTAATTGGATGTATGTCACTATATGGGCAAAAAGAACAATCTAAAACTTTCATTTTAAGCCTCTTTTTCTTCTCCGACCAACTTCTAAATACATTATATACTGTATTCCTAATGTAATACTTTAACTAGCAATGAAACAACATGCTAACCACTGTATTATGGTAATTCCACATTATGTAAATAGTAATTCAGTTAGAGATATATTTGATACCATCACAACAACATATCACCACCACAGCACTTTTTGTAAGGCTATCCAGCTCAACCGGGATGGGTCATCAACCATGACTGTCCTATAAAGAGCCCAAAGCACAGAGGAGATAAATACCGTACAGTTGGTGGTAGCGGCCGTTTGGAGAAGGCCAGCTGGTGAGAGACAGAGACAGAGAGAGCGATGTTAGCGAAACACTCTTCTAAAATAGCTTTTTGCCTCAGGATATGTATTTATTCACATACGCTGAGTAAATGGACCACTGCATACTGTTCCTTCACCTGGAGCATTTAAAGTAGGTCTTTTGACTAAATATATAAAATATGCGTTTTGGGACAGAGGCGTAGGATTAGGGTTTAATACAGAGGTCGAACCAACAGAAATGAAACACTTTCATTGTAAACCATATAGGACATCCAATGAGAGCGCACGGAGAGAGGGTTTTCAGTCAACGTTAGAAATATATTCCCTTTATTCAGACTTGTGTCTCTGGTGTCAGCATCTGTCTCAGAGCTGCACATAAAATTATTACCTTTATTTTAGTTCAGTTTTAAGGAGATATGTAATGAAAATCTGACTTCTTTAAGTGTTTAAGTGGTATGATTGTGTCCTCTGTGCATCTGCCAACCCAGAAAACGTGAATAAGGACGAGGCAGTAACTTTGTTTTGGTAATGGTGCGTTCAAGTCATGTCAGGTAAATCCATCCTAGTCTCATTAGAAATATGTGCCCAGGGATACATTTTTGAGAACCGAGAATAAGTATCCTGGGCTACGTATTCTTGCAGTTTTCACAAATCCATTACAGGTCGCTGTGAGCATTTACGTTACGGTGGCATGTTTTCTCATTTCTCGTAAATCCACCAGAGGGCGCTGTGTACATTTCCCACCTAGTACCTTAACCGAAAAGCAAACTACAGAAGAAAAGCCATCACCATCGTACTTTTACAATGGTACCACACTGCTTTTTTTGTGTGGTTTTGTATTACCTGGTTTCTGGAACTTCCCTCTCCCAGAGTCGAAAACTGATCTGCTCTGACTCTGCCTCCCACATCTGGCGCCATTCATAAGTAAACCAGTCATGCCAAAAAAGCCATCCATACGGACATACGTGGTCAGCGGTACTGCCCAGTAGCATTCGTTTTACACACAAAATCCAGCCATTATGTATCCCAAGGCAACACGATGGCTCAGTGATTAGCACTGTTGCCTCAGCAAGAAGGTTGCTGGTTCGAGTCCCGGTTGGGCCTATTGCCATTTCTGTGTGGAATTTAAATGTTCTCCCCGTGTTTGCGTGGGTTTCCTCTAGGTTCTCCAGTTTCCCCCACAGTCAAAGACATGTGGTACAGGTGAATTGGATGCGTGTGTGAATACGAGAGTGTATGAGTGTTTCCCAGTACTAAGTTGTGGCTGGAAGGGCATCCACTGCATAAAACATATGCCGGAATAGTTGGCAGTTCATTTCGCTGTGGCGAACCCTAATTAAAAATTATGAATGAATGTACCCTGTACCAGAAATGTATCCCTGGGTACATTTTCCCAATGAGCCTGTGTTGGTTAAATTATATTTACAAATTGAAAGCACATGAGATATAAACAAAGTCATTATTACAAATAGGAAACTCTAAGGCTGCATCTGAAATTGGATATTTCCATACTATATAGTACAAATATAACAGTATGTGAGCTGAGTAGTCTGTCCGAATTCATAGTATTCAAAAAACAGTAGGCACTTAGGAAGTAAGAAGTACTTGGATGACCTACTACTTCTGTCGAGATTCTGGAGTATGCATCCAATGGACGCTACGCTATCCCATGATGCCACACAAGATAATTCATGAATAGGAGTGAAGCGACGTGGGTAGGTCACGTGATAATGACAAATGGCGGATGTAGTACATCTTAATTGCATTCATACTACTAGCGTTCTAGACTATATAAAACGTACGTTTCTAACGGTCGTGTAGTAATTAGAATTCAAAAGTAGTACCTACTCAAGTCAATTTTGGACCTAAATGTTCTTTAACCTTCGAGTTGGGGGCGTGTTAAGAAATATCTATAATCGAGAATGTTTGTACCATTATATAACTTATATATAGATCAGCAGGTGGAATTCATGGATGTAAAGATGTAAAGGATGTAAAGTCTCAGCCTCAGATCCACATGCCTGAGGCTAAACACTTTTCTAGAAACACTTCAGCAGACCCTCAGTTGATTGGTTTAAATATACAAGATTTCCAGAAGTTAAGCGTGCAGCAACATTAACCAGTTCGCCTGGTAACATTTCTGATTGGATAAAAAAAGCTGTGATGTCTATATTGATGACAGTGTTCATTGAGAAACGTATATTACATGCAGGATTTCTAAAATTCTTGGTTAATTTTCTGGAAGTTTTAGTAAAAATGTCTGAGACATTCATGGATCAGTGATTTACTGCCTTCACACACATAGGAACACACTACTCGGTTCATATACTGTTTTTCACATACTATGTAGTAGGGAAGTATGCAATTTCGGATGCAGCTTTGTTTTGTTTGTGTCTCCGCCCTTTACACTTTGCACCTATTCCAGAAAGCTGCAGATTATTTGCATTTAAAGGGACATCCACAGAAATGTTTTATTTTTGGTCACACCCAAATAGGGGCTAATACATTACTATAACACATGATCTATTATAGGGACACCAGATATATATATATCTTTATGTTTCCTGTAATAAAGTTGTCTTCTTTGGACAAATTAAACTCAAAAACACCTTTTTTTTTTACTTCTAGCATCGATGCAAATGCCATTTCCCGCTTGAGGTTTTGCTTGACAGTCTTTATCGGGCCAAAAGAGTCCATTGAGATGTAATCATGCAGCTTCAGCATCAGATATGCTCCTGCACCTTATCAGAGGGCCGGAAGAGAAAGAAGAATGGGGGAAAATCAGTCCAGTCGCACATGGCAGGAATAAAAGTGAGTAATTTATGATTGTAATCAACGGCCACACTTCCACAGAGCCAGATGGAGAGCGAGGTGAAAGAGAATGAAAGAGTGAGCGATATAGAAATATGAGCAAGCAGAAAATGAATAATTCGAGGAATGTATGGAATAACAAGATCACGAGGCACAAGAAACCCAAAGGAACATGTGACTGACAAAGCATGAACTGATAAGTGAGATTAAAAAAAGACTGAGAGAGTGACATCAGAAATAACATCCCAACTATCATTGTGGATGAACCTGTTCTGTTGAATATGTTGATTCAATTCATTAAACATGAGCAAGAGAATCATTTAGGATGAACTATTTTAGATGAATAATTCAAATCTCACAGTTATTTAATAAAAAAAAAAACAATTTAAATGAATCAATTTATATAAATGGATCCGTTCCCCCAATGCTACATAGGAGAGAGAGAGAGAGAGAGAGAGAGAGACTCAAACAATTCTGTTCTTCTAATGAAACAATTGAGAGAGAATCACTTAAGATGAAGTGATTCACACAAATGAATCGGTTAATCCAACTTTACAGTATGAAAAAAAATTATTTACTGTAGGATGAACCAGTTCACATAAATGAATCTGTTGATCCAAATCTATATCATGAGCAGGAGAATCATTTAGGATGAATCGAAACATATAAATCAGTTCGTTCAGTCAGCACAACATATGAGAGATAAAATAATTTAAAAGGAATCAATTTAATCTGTTTTAGCAAAATTGAATCTGTTGGTCCAACTCTATAAGAATCATTTAGGATGAATCTTTTCACATGAATGAATCGAACATCAAAAAGTTACATACAAAAGCAAAGATTTGAATATACAAGTTAATACAAATGAATATGTTCTCCCAAAACAACATATGAGAGAGAGTCATTTAAGATGATCCAGTTCACCTACACTAATCTGTTCTTCCAATGCAACATATGAGAAAATCATTTAAGTGATTCATACAAATTTATCTGTTCAACCAGCTCCTTATCATAAAAAATCATGTATTATGAACAAGCTCACATTAAAGAATCTGTTGGTCCAAATCTACATCATGAGCAGGAGAATCGTTTCAGATGAACCAAAACTCATGAATCGATCCTTTCAGTCAACACTGCATACACTCCATAAAATTACTCATGCTGCTTGTTCAAATAACTTATTTAATAAGAGTTAAACTAACACAATTCTTTTTTTGCGACAACTTAATAGTTTTATGTTCAATCCACTTAAATTTGTAAAAACTATTACATTAACTTAATTGATTTGTGTTCAGACAACATGAAGGAAGTGTGTAGAACCTAACATTTTTTACAGTGTATGATTGATAGAATCATTTAAAATGAACCAATTTGAACTGTTTGTCAACATTATGTATCTCCACATTATATAAATAATCCTTTAGAGCAGTGGTTCTCAAACTGTGTTGCGCGTATCCCGTATTTTTATATCCCAATGTTGACAGATAGGGTTTAATCACTTGCTTTTCTGACAACCAAAGCCATGTGCAGTAAGCAGATCTAATTTCTAATTTAAATATGTAAATCCAGTTTATATATTTTAAATACAAGTTAATGTTTAGGTTTCAAAGATATACAAAAAAGTCATATATACATGCAGCATATATTTCAAAATTGATCAAAAAGAGTTTATAAATGAGCATGATGAAATATAGCCTATATATTTGAGGTGGAACATTTCCAGGTTTTGATGAATAGGCTACTATACGATGATACTTTACATTGAAGTACAGGAATTTTTTCTGAGGTGGTACTTGTTGAAAAAAGTTTGAGAACCACTGCTTTAGGGTAAACCGGCTCACATAAATGAAGCTGCTGGTCCAACTCTTCATCATGAGCAAGAGAATCATTTTGGATGACCTGATTCACATCAATGAATCAGACATCAAAACGTTACATAAGAAAGACAACGATTTCAATAAATCAGTTTATACAACCGAATCTGTTTCCTCAGTAGTAGAGAGATGAGATTCACATGAATAAATCAGACTTACAAATTTAAATGAGGAAGACGATTTTAATAAACAAATTTAAATAATTCAGTCCTTCTCATTATATGGGAATCATTTAGAATGTACTGATTCATATCAACCATTTTAATAAACATATATAAATATATATGATATAATTTTTTCCTTTGTACCACATGTGTGAGAGAGAATCATTTAGGATGAACTGCTTCACATGAATGAATCTGTTGGTCCAACTCTACATCATGAGCAAGAGAATCATTTCATATAAACCAGTTCACATTATTGAATCAGACATTAAACAGTTACATAAGAAGACAATGATTATAATAAACCAGTTCATACAAATTAATCTGTTCCCCCAATTCTACATACATAAAAGAGAGAGTCATTAAGGATGAACTGATTCACATGAATGAATTAAACCTACAAATTCAAATGGGAAATACAATTAATAAAATATATATATATACATAAATATATAAATATATATATAAATGAATCTTATCATTGCTATATAAAACAGAGAGAGAGAGAGAGAGAGAGAATCATTTAGGATGAACTGATTCACATGAATGACTTTGTGGTTCAACTGTTCATCATAAACACGGGAATCATTTAATGTGAATCATTTCACATGAACAAATCAGACACTAAAAGGTTACATAAGCAAGACAACAATTGTAACAACTCAGTTCATACAAATGTATCTGTTCCCACAATTCTGCATATATGAGAGAGAGTCATTTAGGACGAACTGATTTACATGAATGAATCAGATCTACAAATTTAAATGTGAAAGACAGCTATTTTAATAAACCAATTTATATAAATTAACCTCCTCAATACTGTATCTGGGAGAGAGAGAGAGAATAATTTAGGATGAACTGATTCACATAAATGAAACAGACACCAAAGTTACATTAGAAAGATTTTAATAAATCAGTTCATACAAATGAATCTGTTTCCTCAATACTACACATAAGAGGGAGAGAATCGTTTACTATGAACTGATTCACATGAATGAATCCTACTTAAAGCTACAGTATGTAAAAAAAAGTAGGAGAATTTACAATATTTAGGCAAGTTTGACACAATGACGCATTCGTTTGCGATTCACTTTAAACAGTTCACCACTAGAAATTCATATGTTAAGTATATGTTCGCTTTCTGTCCTATTTGTTGTTTCCGTGATCCAGATGCCTGTAACTGAGCATTTATTACCACCATCATCACCTTTCGAAATCATTACAGTTTCTTCTCTGGTAAATACTTCTTGATTAATGTAGCCAGACCTTTAAAGATTGCAGATCGGAAATGCCTCAGATGATGGTGAAGTGACTTCAAATGTTAAATGAGGCAGAAATACAAATTAGCCTGCAAACGCGCAGCGCTGCTTATTAATGGACGCATTGACTGCTGATAGTCACATAGAGAATTGAGAAGACACACACACACACAGTCACACAGTTAATAAAACCCACATATGTACATCGTTTGAAAGAGAGACAAATATGTAGAGGTAATGATGGAAGAAATGCTGTTGTTTTTTTTCTCCTTATAAGTTATTGTGGACATAATATACGGTAGGCTACAACAACTGCGTGCATTTAACAGTTTTGCAGTCAGAATCAGCTATACTAATAGAGAAGACTCCAGATCCAGATCTGTTTTTACATTACTCTAACGGGAGGGTTTAGGGTTGGGGAAGACGTTAATAAAACACAAATTTAATAAATAATATAATTAGTTCTCGTTAACTTCCGGCCATATCTGTATGTGATCTATAGCTGATTAACCATGTGGGTGGATGAAAACAGCCTTATGACCCTACCAGTAGGTGCAGAAGGCCCCTACTGGCCCATATCTATCAGCTGATAACCACTGATATTGTCCATTCAATCGTGTGATAACATTCGAATCGGCTGATGTGACAGTGCAGATGTATATCACATTTGTCATAAATACAGTATATCAAAACCTTAAACCTTAAAGTTTGCATTTAGTCTTGTGTACGAGCGACGCCAGGGATTTGCATGTGTGAGATGAAGCTGATTGCTGTACCAGGCTTCAGTCGCTTTCAAAATCAACCCCCCGAAAAGTCCCTGAATAATTTGCACATTGTTTATATTCAGCTTCACCTGTTACTGATACTTTATTCTCAGCAGTTACCTGTTAGATTCGGTTTCTCAGGTTTAGAGTAGTGTAGTAGCATTCTGAAGTCAGAATTATTAGCCCTCATGAATTATTAGTCCTCCTGTATATTTTTTTTCCCAGTTGCTGTTTTACAGAGAGATTTTTTTCAACACATTTCTAAACATAATAGTTTTAATAACTCATTTCTAATAACTGATGTATTTTATCTTTGCCATGAATGCAGTAAATAGTATGTGAGTAGATATCTTTCAAGATAGTTTTCAGCTTAAAGTAACATTTAAAGGCTTAACTAGGTTAATTATGATACAGTTAAGGTAATTAGGCAAGTCATTGTATAACGACGGTTTGTTCTGTAGACTATCGGAAAAAAAGGATTACTTAAAGGGGCTAATAGTATTGACCTTTACAATGTTCTTTAAAAAAATTTAAAAACTGCTTTCATTTTAGCGGAAATTAAACAAATAAGACTTTCTCCAGAAGAAAAAATATTATAGGAAATACTGTGAAAATTCCTTGCCCTGTTAGACATCATTTGGGGAATATTTGAAAAAGAAAAAAAATCACTTATAATTAATTGCTAATAATTTTTACTTGAACTGCATATGTTTTACATTACATATACATCTATCAAAATATGCATATGTTTCTATAGATAAATAAATTAATGAAAGAATGAATGAACAAATTAATGTATGCATTATAATCACCATTATTAGCTAAATTCAAATAATGTCAACATTGCAATTATACAATAGTTATGAATCTTGCACGCATACACCAAACAACACCATAGCAACAGTCTAGAACTCCCTAGCCACTAGAAGCCCACTAGTAATAGCCCAGAAAATGCTTGGAACAAGTTATAAACCAGGGCAAATGTGTAAATACACAATCCCATAAAAGCATTGATAATGCATGCAAAACAATTGGAGCTGCTGATAATAACCAGCATAATCTTGTCTATAACTTTACCGTATACTGTGAAAATAAATTAGTTGTTTTAGTTTAAAAAGTAACTTCAATAGTTAGGAGTAAACCCATTTATTTATAATCGACAAGGTGACTTAAAACAAATAAGTAAACCTGTTAGAACTTAGAACTGTTAAGTTGACTTGACTTGATAATTTTAAGGTGATGGTGAGGTTATTTTCTCACTTTTTAAGTAAAATAAACAAATAAAATAAGTGAAATGAAATAAGTTAAATAAAAATTCCCTTTTGAAATATATATTTTATTTAATATCTTTTAAAGAACCTTTTCCCATTAAGATTATTTTTATTTTATTTTTTGGTATGGAAAGGTTCCTAAAATCTTGAAATTTCTTCATGGAATCAGTGGTTCAGTTAAGATTTCTGAAACCCTTCCGTACCCCCCCCCCCCCCCCCCCCCCAAATAATAATAATAATAATAATAATAATATAATAAAAAAACATTCTGTTAATTAAATGTAAAAAAATATTAAAATGTTTTTATACAGAGAAAAAAACACATTATTTTTTTATGACAGGATATTTAGGGAACCAAAAATGGTTCTTTAGTGCTGCAAAAAAGATTTATATATTATTTATTAATTTATTTAGAAAGCACATTAGTGAAAAGCAGGCCTAAAACACGTGTACACATTACTAATTACACACACAGGGATGCTCAGCAGCCCACAAATATATTTAACTGTTAACTGTTAAATGGTAAATATAAACTGTGTAATTTTACCACTGACCGGGATGGGGGGGTCGGAGGTTTGTAGGTTGCTAGGCGACCATCAACCGTTTTCTCAGAGGATGACAAGCTGTCACTCTGAAACAAGTTTTATTTAAGGAGAAAGTTACTGCAGTGTTTGGGTGTTCTGTGTTTGTCTGAAATAATTAGTCTACTGAAATGCCTGTACTCCATACAAGCTGAACAGGCAGTTCTTGTCACGTGACTTGTCACGTGTCACGGGGCACTTATTGCATTCATTCAGCTGGGTGCGTTTGGAAGGCGCGAGCGTGTCAAGGCTGATTTTCACGCCGCTTATGCGTGCAAGCCGCACACCTCTATTAGGAATAACGAACTTACGCAAACTATATGCGAACAGCCCCTAAAAGGCTGTTTCTTGTTCGGCCTGGTACCAGTTAATCCATAGACCAGTCCGCGGCTCGGTGGTTGAGGACCACTGGCTTAATGCATGTTACTCCCAAAACACTTCCATAACTCGTTACGGGTACGCACCATGTGGTTTACACAATGTGCTTAGAAATAGAGCTCAAAGTGCATGCAAATGTGCAAAAAGAGGCCAATTTCTGCCGGGTGGCATGAATGATATGAAATGTGCGACGTATTTGCCGTGAAAGCACATAATTCACCTATATTGTGCTTTCTGTGCAAGTTAAAACAATTCAATTTCAGCAGAAAATTTGTATAAGGCGAAACAATCCCATGGGTCATCTTCTCGTTTGGCGAGAACCCAGCATTAGACAGTGCAGGCATTTGAATATTGTTTACCAGTTGCCAATCATAAATAAAATCTGCCACTAAATGTATGAATCAGTTCCCTCATTTGATAATGAGAAGGATTGCTAATGTAACTTATCAAACTGCAGCACGCTTATATAACCATCAAACTTTTGAAATCTCCGAATGCTTTCATTTGCATGAAGGCGTATAAACCACGCTTTACCTTCTTTGGCACTATGATCATGAGAAAACGCTATGAACTTTTGCCATACTCCCACTTTAAACAGTTATTTGTCGTCCTCTGTCAGTGTTCTACCAATATAAGTTTGTGCTTTAACTTCAGACACACACACACACACTGCCTATCTTCTCAAATACCCACAGCCAGTCTTCCAAATAAACTAATCAGCCAGGTTGAATAAAACTAGTTTTCGCTTGCAATCATATCTTCTTTCAGGTAGAGGACATGTGAAGGCGTTTGATGGCGTTTCTTCAGATGTTCTTCAAATGATAGCTCTGTCAGTAGTGCAGGAAAGTGTAGAGCAGCAGTGACAGTAAAGGCAGCCATTATGGCTCTGATGACACACTGGAGGAAATGTCATGTTATACTGAGTGCTATTGATCTGCGGCTCGGCTCAAATTCACATGTTCGGCAATAAGAAGAATGTGAGATGACACATAACAGGGTATACATGCCAACTCGTCTCAAACCAAATCAGAATCTTGGTTTCGTCAATGAATGATGTTACTTTTGGGATCGATGTTCAGCTTTGTGTCACATAAGCTTATCGTTATTCGGTGGTTGGAAAGAGCCGTCTCGACATGTGGTAATATTGAAAGTGAATAAAACATGGAGGGCTGGAACGGTGGCTCGCCTTACAGCAAGAAGGTCGCTGGTTCGAGTTCGGCTGGGCCAGTTGGCATTTCTGTGTGGAGTTTGCATGTTCTCCCCGTGTTGGTGTGGATTTCCTTCTGGTGCTCCGGTTTCCCCCACAGTCCAAAGACATGCGCTATAGGTGAATTGAATGAGCTAAATTATCTGTAGTGTATGAGTGTGTGTATGAATAAGTGTGTATGGGTGTTTCCTAGTATTGGGTTGAGGCTGGAAGGGCATCTACTGCATAAAACATATGGTGAAATAGTTGGCGGTTCATTCCGCTGTGGCAACCCCTGACAAATAAGGGACTAAGTTTAAGTAAAATTAATAAATTTAATAAACAAAGAGCATAGAGCATGTTTTACCACAAAAAAAAACACTATTTCTGTCAAAAATGTCAATGATTTCAATGGTAAATAACTGTAATAATGCTGTGGTAAAAATCCATAACCTGTTTAACAGTAGGTTTCCTTAATATATACGGTGAATAACTGTAAATTAACTTTCCCAGTTTTCCCTGCATGACACTTTTTTGGCATTTTGTTGCTTCTTTTTAGTTATTTTTATTGATTTATGCACATTAGACTTTTTATTCATTCATTCATTTTCTTTTCAGCTTAATCCCTTTAATAATCAGGGGTCGCCACAGCGGAATGAACCGCCAACTTATCCAGCATATGTTTTCTCTGGGAATCATCCATACTCACTCATTCACACTCATACACTACAGACAATTTAGCCTACTCAATTCACCTATACCGCATGTCTTTGGACTGTGGGGGAAACCGGAGCACCCGGAGGAAACCCACTACCTACTGCGCCACGACAGCACTACCTACTGCGCCACCGCGTCACCCCACATTAGAGTTCTGTTGCATCTAATGTTGAAAAATAATAGCCCCTTTTACACATACAGACTTTTCGAGAATATTACCGGTATTTTTCCCGAAAGGTCTGTATGTGTGAACAGACCGTTTTTGAAAATACTGGTAAATTCGTTCCGGCAATTTTCCTGAAAGAGAAGTCGTAACATTATGTAACAAAATGAATGAATGAACAAAGACAAAAAAATGTAAGGGTCAACTTCATCGTTTCATGTTCAATACACTTAGATTTACAAAAACAAATAAGTGAACTTAATCAATTGCTTTCAATCAAGTTGTGTTGGGACAACATGAAGGAATTGTCTGAACTGAGCGTTTTTTACAATGTAGAACAATGAAGTTTCTTTTGTATAGTGTTAAAGAGTCTCCAGATGACTTCTATATTTGCAATTGTGGAAGCAAAATAAGACTTGTCCATTTAGAAAACCAAATTATATGAAATGTTCCTTCATGAGACATATTTTGCTCAAACAATAGCTGGTTCTGTAAATCTGCGAGTCCTGCAGGTCTCCAGTGGGAATCCCTGATGCACACAAGACTCATAAATGACATTAAAACAAGCCGCTGCAGTAATGCTATGATGCATCCCAATGTGCTTACTGATTAATAAACGCTCCCCGGGTCCCCATTTCACAGATATACAGCCCCGTCAACCGTCCCACACTGCTGTCGCAAGTACTTTTCTGGACAAATGCTTTTCGGCTTCAGCGAGTTCCTCTTGTTTTTTCCTCTCGTAGTTTTTATGTACCTTTGTTACGTGCCTCTGCCTTCATGTCTTTGGCTGATTACCTGTCTCAATAACCGTAGATGAACATAAATCAAACCCCTTAAAGGGCTTTTTCATAAATTTCTCCATTAAGCGACACTGGCAAGAGGCATGTATATGATCAGCGGCCCTTGATAAAGGACTGCTGTAAATATTGTATCGGCATTTTATTATCAGAAGAAATCAGTGCTTCATAGTTAAATGCTTTGGGGTTGGTACCATTTTTTATTACATGCATTTGATTGAAAATAGTTTTATTAAAGCAATGCTTTCCTCATAGTTTACTCTCCGTAAAGTAGTTCTTAACGTTTTTGAGTTTCTTTCTTCGGTTGAACACAAAACAAGATGTCCTGAAGAATGTTAAAAAAGGCAGTTATTGATATCCTGATGGTGCATTCACACCAGACGTGGCTTCCCGAATAGATCATGCTATTTGCGTGTAATTAAATAATTGAACATTGTTTAATGGCTTCATTTGCACATCAAATTAATATCAGAATGGACATTTCCATCATGCGATTCGATGTCTGCTTGGCTACTCTAGTTTTGATGCAACATAGCTGATATGGAATTTATTGATGGAGTAGCTGCACTTTATGTGCTTTAGGAAGGCTAAAAAACGGCAAAGATTCATTCGCCGCCATGTCCGGGACATCAAATCCTTCAGAGGCGCACCCAGCATGCTGAAATCATCAACTCCTCCAGAAGCTGCAACTTGATGGCAGCCACTTCCAATGATATATTTGACTGAGCCGGTCTCATGTCCCATGTTGTACCGCGTTAGCAGGAGGATTTCCCTTCTGGACACCAACTACAGGCGCTACATTATAATTACACCACTATAAGAGCAAGTTCCTGATTCGTTAACGTGGCGCGAATGTCTGCCAAATGTCAGATTTTTTTAACTCGAGCAATTCAAATCACGCAAATTTCACATGCTTGACATGTTAAACAAGCGGCTTATCTATTCACAGCACGTCAGAATGCAAAATGCTGGATATACAGATTAAAATCTTATATAAGATCTGATTAAATGTACATTTTATTCATTTAAATGTATATTGTGAAATCGGCAGCATATATAATGTGTATATTGTGAAATCTGTAGCGTATAAAATGTATATATTCTGAAATCTGCCGCATACATAACGTGTATATTGTGAAATCTGCAGCGTAATCTGCAAGCGGCTTATCTGTTCACAGCACGTCAGAATGCAAAATGCTGGATATACAGATTAAAATCTTATATAAGATCTGATTAAGTGTAGCTTTTATTCTTGTTAACAAATATATTGTGAAATGTGTAGCGTATATAAAGTGTAAATTGTGAAATCTGCATCATATATATTGTGAAATCTGCAGCATACATAACGTGTATATTGTGAAAGCTGCAGCGTAATCTGCAAGCGGCTCATCTGTTCACAGCACGTCAGAATGCAAAATGCTGGATATATAGATTAAAATCTTATGGTAAATCTGAATAAATGTACATTTTATTCATTTAAATGTATATATTGTGAAATCGGCAACATATATAAAGTGTATATTGCGAAATCTGTTGCGTATATAACGTATATATTGTGAAATCTGCCGCATACATAACGTGTATATTGTGGAATCTGCAGTGTAATCTGCAAGCGGCTCATCTGTTCACAGCACGTCAGAATGCAAAATGCTGGATATACAGATTAAAATCTTATATAAGATCTGATTAAGTGTAGCTTTTATTCTTGTTAACATATATATTGTGAAATATGTAGCGTATATAAAGTGTATATTGTGAAATCTGCCGCATATATATTGTAAAATCTGCCGCATACATAACATGTATATTGTGAAAGCTGCAGCGTAATCTGCAAGCGGCTCATCTGTTCACAGCACGTCAGAATGCAAAATGCTGGATATACAGATTAAAATCTTAAGTAAAATCTGATTAAATGTACATTTTATTCGTTTAAATGTGTATATTGTGAAATCTGCAGCATATAAAAAGTGAATATTGTGAAATCTGCATCATATCTATTGTGAAATCTGCAGCATATATAACGTAGATATTGTGAAATCTGCAGCGTAATCTGCAAGCGGCTCATCTGTTCACAGCACGTCAGAATGCAAAATGCTGGATATACAGATTAAAATCTTATATATGATCTGATTAAGTGTAGCTTTTATTTGTGTTAACCTGTATATTGTGAAATATGTAGCGTAATATGCAAGCTGCTCATCTGTTCACAGCACGTCAGACTTCAAAATGAGGGGCACGTTTAGGGGTGGCGTTTGTGGACATGCTTCCCTTTAATAATTTCATCTGAATTGTATGAAATTGTATGAATTTGTTCGATTTAGCCACGTTTTGACAATATGTAAAATACTTACCCATTAGAGATTGCGATGGTATTGTAAGCATCACAAAACTTGCTTCATGGATCGTTGACTGTTCTTCAAAATCCCATTCAAAAGATGTTCTCATACTCAAAGCCGTCATCACTCGATTCTCCTTCGCTGTAGTGTCAAATCTGCTGGTGTGCTTTGTTTATATTCATAATTCACTGTCTTATCCAGTGCTATTAGCTGCCGCTTGACCTTTGTACAAAATCTATGTTTCAGCCGCTCACCCTATTTGTCCCCTCACTACACTCCAGTGGGAAAGATAATTAGGGTTGAAATGAACTGTGTGTGTGTGTGTGTGTGTGTGTGTGTGTGTGTGCGTGTGTGTGTGTGCGTGTGCGTGTGCGTGTGTGCGTGTGTGTGTGTGTGTGTGTGTATGTGTACATGGTGTTCATCACGTTGTGGGGACCAAATGTCTCCACAATTATAGTGATACAGCAATTTTTGACCTTGTGGGCACCTTTTCTTTTTTTGTTGGTCTCCATGAGGAAAATGGCTCATAAATCATACAAAATGCAGTATTTAGAAAATGTAAAACTACAGAATGTTTCCTGTGAGGGTTGGGTGGGGTTACGGTTGGGGGAAGAGGACACAATATGCAGTCTATATAGTATAAGAATCATTATGTCTATTGGGAAGCATGAAAAGCCAACTGTGTGTGTGCATGTGTGAAATGGTCAGTGGTCGGTTCTCAGATGCTCAGTTTCTTATTTACGATGTTCATGTGTTTCTAATGTAAAATCAATGCGTGGTTGTGAGGGGAAGTTAGAGCCCTACTAAAGATAATGAGTAACTGCTTAACGATGTCCCTGCTATGCTTTATTACTGAAGGAGAACTGCAGATGTCCGATAAGAGGCTGTAAACGGTGCATTCGACCTGATCAGGATATCTGAGCTAACTTTTTTTATTCACTCAGTGTTGAGGCAACGTAAGAAATTCCAGTGTGCAAGCAAAGAAGGAATGAATACACAGTTGAAGTGAGAATTATTAGTACTCCTGAATTATTAGTCAACACATTTCTAAACAATATAGTTTTAATAACTCATTTATAATAAGTGATTTCTTTAATCTTTGCAATGAAGACAGCACATAATATTTGACTAGATATTTTTGAAGATGCTAGTATTCAGCTTAAAGTGACATTTAAAGGCTTAACTAGAATAATTAGGCAAGTTAGGGTAATTTAGCAAGTTATTGTGTAATGATGGTTTGTTCTGTAGACAATCAAAAACACAAATATTGCTTAAGGGGGCTAATAATATTGACCATAAAGTGATATTTATAAAAAAATTTAAAACTGCTTTTATTTTAGTCTAAATAAAACAAAAAAATAAGACTTTCTCCAGAAGAAAAAATATTATAGGAAATACTGTGAAAAATCCCTTGCTCTGTTCATATCATTTGGGAAATATTTGAAAAAGAATTAAATTCACAGGAGGGCGAATAATTTTGACTTTAGCTGTATCTCTGTAAATGATGTATTACTTAAAAAAAATTTAATAAATAATAATAATAATAATAATAATGATAACAACAACAACATTTTAAGAATTTTATATCAACTTATAAATAATAAAGACAATAAGTACAGTGCCTTTTTAGTTTTTAAGCTGTTTTGGGTCAAAATAAATAAAATTATCTATTTTTAAAAATCATAACGCTGTGATGATTAGTTCAAATGTATAATTTTTATCTCACCACAAAGTATATAAATTGATAGTTCCACAAGAAAAATGAAGTTTCACAAACTAATTTCGAGAGGAGCACGTGATATGATTGATCGCGGCTGGCCTGTAATCATTAATAAACCTATCAGATTATTCCATAATAATAATAAGTACATCCTATTTTGAAAAATATTTGTATCCATTTCTCAGTGAATATTGGTACTGTAATACATGCTGGTGCATTTGAAGAAAACGGATTAAATGGATGTATTTATTAAAATGTTATTTTATTCACCAAACATCTTTAAAAACAGAAAGATAATACATTTAAATTCATGCAAAATATTACAAACTACGAAATTTCAACAAAAAATTTTACATTTTTGTTTAATATTTTTTCCTAATATATGCATTTGGGCTACTAATATTTGGACCATTATTGTAAGATAGATTAGCTCCAGTTTTGGCTTCGGTAATGACTAATCTTATGTGTATGCACAAATATAATATCCTATAGAAAAATTATTTAAAAGAGACATTTGTGAGAGCTGTATTCAAATATGCTGAGCACCGTATGCTTATTTTTTTTTGCAACACTCTTAAAAATAAAGGTACGGGAGCTGTCACTGGGGTAGTACCTTTTCCAAAGGTGCATATTTGTACCTAAAAGATCCATAATCATTTCTCAAAGGTACACTACCTGACAAAAGTCTTGTCGTCTATCCAAATCTTAGAAACAACAAATAATAACTTGACTTCTAGTTGATCATTTGGTATCAGAAGTGGCTTATATGAAAGACAAAGGCCTCTAGATTACACTTATTTTACCAAAATAAAATATGATCATGCCTTGATTTTTAATGATTTAATTAGGACTTTGCTTAGACTAAAGTCTTGTCACTTAACAGCAATAATGTCCAGTACCGAATATAAAGTCATGCTGCAGTGGAAACAGAATGAGTATTGTGTCTGACTCCATCATGAGCTTGGAGGACGGCATCCATACATCTCTGCAATGACTCAAATCACTGATTAATAAAGTCATCTGGAATGGCAAAGAAAGCGTTCTTGCAGGACTCTCAGAGTTAATCAAGGTTCTGTAGATTCATCTTCAATGCCTCCTTCATTTTACCCCATACATGCTCAATAATGTTCATGTCTGGTGACTGGGCTGGCCAATCCTGGAGCACCTTGACCTTCTTTGCTTTCAGGAACTTTAATGTGGAGACTTAAGTATGAGAAGGAGCGCTATCCTGCTGAAGAATTCGCCCTCTCCTGTGGTTTGTAATGTAATGGGCAGCACAAATATCTTGATACCTCAGGTTGTTGATGTTGCCATGCACTGTGCTGATCCCCCATACTGAATGTTACCCCAAACCCTGATTTTTTCTTAACCAAACTTGACTGATTTCTGTGAGAGACTTGTGTCCATGGGGGTTCCAGTAGGTCTTTAGCAGTATTTGTGATGATTGGGTTGCAGTTCAATAGATGATTCATTGAAAACCTTCTGCCACTTTTCCAAATGATCAACAAGATGTCAAGTTATTATGTGTTGCTCTTATAACTGGGATCAACGACAATACTTTTGTCAGGCAGTGTACAGTTTAGGTACATTTGGACACTAAAATGCACCTTTGAGGTACCAATATGGACTGTTTGATTACAAATGTGTACCTTTTGAAAAGGTACTACCCAAGTGACAGCTCCTGTACCTTTATTTCTGACAGTGAACACTTATCATGCAATTTGGCTGGTCATTTGTCTGCTGTGTTTTCATGAAATCTCCCTGTTTTTATATCATTAAGATTCTAAGCATTGAAACAGCGTAGGCTTATTTTTACTATGTTTGGTTGTTGGAAGGCTCTATATTTTCTTTCCACTCTCTGGATTGACGTGTTAGTGGCAGCGTTTCCATCCGCCATCTGCTTAGTAAGCGAGCACAGATGGTTCACCTCCAGATTGGGAGTATGTTTTGATACTCTCCCACCCCGTAAAGCACAACTAAGTGACAGTGAATATTGATCAGGAAAAAAATGGAGTAAATGAGTAGGAACATTCACCAGTGCAGCTTAAAATCAATTGCTGCTAATGCTTATGAGAACGCTTGCAGAGATACCGAGCCACAGGGAACAGTCGTGGCTCAGTGAAAAGGAAAATCTTATTCTGACTGGATCCGTATAGGGATAATCAATAAAGACTCATGTCACTAACACATGTGATTCCCATTTTTAGGGCCTTTTAAAGCAGGTGACGCAACACAAGGCATTGTCTGCAATCAATGTCTATTTAATACATTCACTGCATAACGTTTGGCCATTTTGCCCTGCAACATTCAAGGCTCTTGAAAGCAATTAGCCATGGTTTATTTTAATCCTGCCTTTGAGCTAGTAAATTTCATGTGCGCATGCTGATAGACACTCAAAAGTTAATGCTGTTTTATTGATATAATTTATAATCGGAGTCAGTAATGTTGGCTATTGAGAAGAGAAAAGGGCCTACAATCGAGCCCTGGGGCACTCCAATGTAATTCAGGCTTTATTTAATATTTTATTTGTACAAAGATTAGGTAAATCTATTAATAGTTATGATGAAAAATGAACAAAGACACTTAAATAAAGCCTATAACATGAGCGAGCAAACTGTAGTGTTGTGTATTGAGAAAAGAATAGGGTCTACCATTGAGTCCTGGTGCACTCCAATGTAATTCAGGCTTTAGTTAACAGTGTATTTGTACAAAGAGTAAATAAATCTATTAATAAAACGGACGTAAATGAACACTTATATAAAGCCTATAACATGAGCGAGCAAGCTGTAGTGTTTGGTACTGAGAAAAGAATAGGGCCTACTATCGAGCCCTGGTGCACTCCAATGTAGTTCAGGTTTTAGTTAACATTGTATTTGTACGAAGAGTAAGTAAATCTATTAATAATACTGACGTAAATGAACACTTAAATAAGGCCTATAACATGAGCGAGCAAGCTGCAGTGTTTGGTACTGAGAAAAGAATAGGGCCTATTATCGAGCCCTGGGGAACTCCAATGTAATTCAGGCTTTAGTTAACATTTTATTTGTACAAAGATTAGGTTAATCTATTAATAATTAGGAAGAAATTAACAAATAGAGCCCATAACATGAGCAAGCATGCTGTAATGTAATAAAGTCAGGATGGTAGAATAGGAAGGTAAAATGGTATAATAAAAGCAAG
Source organism: Danio aesculapii (assembly GCF_903798145.1). Classification (NCBI taxonomy): domain Eukaryota; kingdom Metazoa; phylum Chordata; class Actinopteri; order Cypriniformes; family Danionidae; genus Danio; species Danio aesculapii. Next base: position 38,262,383 of record NC_079458.1, read on the forward strand.
GCTCGGATGGTATAATAAAATGGTATAATAAAAACAGTATAATAACACATTTACTCTTTATCACACTAGTTTATGCATATCTCACAGTGGTTTCCAAACAAAATATCCAGTAGTGGGTGCTAAAATGCATGTTTTTTTGCAACAACCACTGACTGATTGAGTGGAATTAAAATGTTAATATTTTATCACATTTGAAAATACCTTGGTATCTCTATCAGGTATCATAAACCTAACCCTAAACTTACTTTAATAGGGTTAAAGAATAAAAAAAGAGTGAGATAAAACTGAAGCAACCTTGCCATTTTACCTTGTTTTTACACAGCTTTAAGATTTTTTTAAACAGTTTTTCAGAGTATTAATACCCAAACACTTTAAATCACACGTGTAACACTGTGCGGTTGAGATACTGAGCACTTTTACTTCTTCATATTGGTTTACAAATCGTGCACTATGGTAAAATGTTTTGAGATGATAACTTATATTGCCTAGCAAACCATGCAGAAGTGAGTTTCTGTTCAATGAAAATAAAAACGTTTATTTGGATAAATATGTAGTTTATATTATAGGATATAGAGAATATATACTATAGGAGATTAATGCATGTTTTTCCTATAGCTGGCCTTGAACAATTTGTTTCCTGAGGCAAGGTTTTGGCTGCTCCTCCTTGAACTGCAACCAATTGCACGAAAGATAATTCACACAGAAACTGCATAGCTTGACAACATACAACATATAATATATGATATATTTATATTATGTATGTATATGATAATAGTTTTAATAACTCATTTCTAATAACTGATTTATTTTATCTTTGTCATGATGACAGTTAATAATATTTGACTAGATATTTTTCAAGACACTTCTATACAGCTTAAAGTGACATTTAAAGGCTTAACTAGGTTAATTAGGTTAACTAGACAGGTTAGGGTAATTAGGCAAGTTATTGTATAACGATGGTTTGTTCTGTAGACTATCGAAAAAATATAGCTTAAAAAGGCTTATAATTTTGACCTTAAAATATTTTTTTTTAAAATTAAAACTGCTTTTATTCTAGCTGAAATAAAACAAATAAGACTTTCTCCAGAGGAAAAAATATTATCAGACATACTGTGAAAATTTCCTTGCTCTGTTAAACATCATTTGGGAAATATTCAAAAAAGAAAAACAAATTCAAAGGGGGGCTAATAATTCTGACTTCAGCTGTGTGTGTGTGTGTGTGTGTGTGTATATATATATATATATATATATATATATATATATATATATATATATATATATATATATATATTTAGTGGACTGACTGGTTTCAATTTACTAGAGCTTGTATGTTAAGCTGCTTTAATACAAGCTATATTGTAAAATTGCTATAGAAATAAAGATGAATTGGACTGAATTAATTTGAATTATACATTTATTTATGCAAATTACTTGAATCCACTTAATGGGCTGACAGGTTCATTTCTGCAATAATGATTTCATGAAGAACCTGCAATATTCATAGAAGCATTAAACTAAAGTATTTATAGAGGAAAAAATAGGTTATTTGAGGGACAAAAAATAGTTCCTGGTCACACTTAATAATGGTCCGTTTGTTGAATTACGTTACATTGCATCTACATGCCAACTAATACTCATTAGATTACTAGTAGACTGTTAGGTTGGGGTTAGGGTTTTTATTTTTCCCTGTTTTTTCTTGCATTATGGGTTTTTGATCATTTTTAACCTTGAAAAGTTCATAGTGACTTTTATGAACATTTTAATAGTTTGAAGTGATATTGTTTTTGATATTACTTCACAAAAAACTCGTTATAAACTGCCAGTACACTTTGTGTTATTTTACAGGATTATCTCTTTATATGTTAGTTTTCATACATTATATTATTTCAAAATACTTAAAATGTCAATAAAAGTCACTTTATTAAACTGAGGAGTTGAATTTTCTACATCAATAGTCAACAGAGCAGAGATCAACATCCCATAATGTAATTCACAATCATAAATAAACACTCTTTTTAAACACCTTTTATTTACCAGATATTTTTACACCGTTATCTCTGATAGTGGACTTTTCTGCGCTTAAATCAGAGTTTCCGTCAGCTTTGCTCTTCCTCACAAGAGTAAGTGCTATTTTTCCGTCGACACTTCTTTCTAAACCCTTGCAAAGACCTTGCCATCTGTCAGTGTCACGTTGGCGGCAAAGTGGCCACGTTTAATTGAAAAACAATGAGAGGCCAAGCAGGAGGGTCAGAGCAATGTTCACCGCCGCTTCCCAGGTCACCCTTCATTCCCCAGCGCTGTGTCCTGGCATTCAGAATCAGCTGGCTGTTCAGTCAAATGTCCCATCCGGGTCTTTATCGCTGAGGTGATGGGACGGCCCTTATCCTGCAAGCCCAAAGGTAATCGATGTTGAAGGGAATATGCTTGCGTGATGTGATCTCTGCAGACGTGCCAGTCTATCTGGTGGGCGCGCCGTGACTGGACAAATGTATTTTGTGGCATGATGGGCACTGGCATTTCAAGGAAAAAAAAAAGCCTTGGCTCTTTTTATTTATATATTTATTTATTTATGTCCGCTGTCATTTCGAATAGCATCAACATGGATGTCAAATAGACAAGCAATGCTCACCCAAAAGCTAATTATTATTAATAATGAGCTCAAGCAACACAATTCTTCAAGTTTTTTGGGGGGGAGGGACTACTTAATTATTTTATGTTTAATCCACTTAAATTTGTTACAAAAAAAAAAAAAACGAATAAGTTTAATTCCTTCACATTTGCCTTAACACAAATCGTTTATCTTATATATTTTTTATATATATAAATATATATATATATATATATATATATATATATATATATATATATATTTTTAAATTTAAGTTGATTGAACCAACCCAGGCTCATTCTGAATGTGTACCGTTATATACATTTCTGGAGATCGCCAAATACATCACGGGAGCTACGTTTTTTTGTTGTTGCAGTTTTTGTTTTCGCGAATCCACCGTAGGCCGCTGTGAACAATTTTTCAGATCTCAAATTTCTCTCACGAGTGCCATTTGCGCCTGCTCTTCCCATGTAAATCCATCAGAGGCCGCTGTCAACTGACTGACTGAATGACTGACCCACCCTCCTCCTTCCCTAAACCCAACCGATAGTGTTTTCAAAAGCACAGATTGTCCCGACCACCCGCTTCCCTAAACTCAACCGACTGTTTTAAAAAGCAATCCAGAAAAAGAAAATCCCTCACCTGATTTTTACCACGTTTTCAGATTTTACCACATTCTCACCCTATTATTTACTTGTTTATTTATTTATTTATTTATTTTTGCCTTGTTTTCTGGAACCGTTCTTTCAGAAAGCGCTCCGCATCTTAAGTCCGCTGACGTACATGGCAAGCCACGGGACAAACTGGTAACAGCAGGAAAGCCGTCCATACAGAGGTAAGCAGTCAGCTGGTAAGTACGAAGAGGAACGGCGTCACACCACCCTGTAACATTAGTTTTAAAGATGAAATGCAGCCATACGTACCTCTGGCTACATAATTAACGATCTCCAGAAATGTATATAGGGCTACGTTTTCAGAATGAGCCTATGCTGGATTGACCATAAAACAAGTTGTCCCCCCTAAAAAACTAAAGAATTGTGTTGATTCAGCATATTATACAAAAGTAGTTTGAACAAGCAGCAAAAATATCCTGTGCTTCTGGAACAATGGTTGATCGTCGAGTGATTGCATTTGTTTTAACAAGCTGAACTGTTTAGAAAGAGTTGTGTGGAGAATTCTCTAGAGGTTTGGATGACATTGTGTTTGAAGGCCTGCTAGCAAAGGGTCAGCGGTGCCCGACGGGCCTCGTGTCTTTCCAAAGTGCCATCTTCATTTCCAACACCCACAGGAACTTGATTGTAACCTTGCGTTGGCATTATGTCAGTCAAAGCCCACAGGCTCGTTTTCAGGAACAGTGCCATGTGTGTATACAAGGCTATGAATGAACTTTAAAAATATATAAATGTGTTGTAAACATCGGAGGTCATTGTGGTTGTCTTTTCTGCTATTCAAACGAATGATCAACCAGTTTGGTTTTTGAAACCGCTTGTTCCTAAATTATGCGCCTTTTTAGTGTGGATGTGAAGTTTCAGCTCAAAATACCACACAAATAATGTTTATAACTCTTTGAAATGGCCCGTTTTAGGCTTTGATCCTAATTGTGGCGTTTTGGTGATTGTCACTTTAAATTCAAATTAGATTGTGCTCTTTTTAAAAGAGGGCGGAGCTACAAATGCCTCTGTGTCAGCATAGTGGCAGATACAAAAACAAGCCTAACGTCCTAAGCTAATGAGGGAGAGATTGACACTAGTGGGCGGGGTTTTCCCCCTCTGATGACACGCACAAAGGGAGAATGTCAATCAAAGTGTTTCTGCTGACTGTTTTGATCAATTGTGATTATGAAAAATAAAATTAATACATTTGTACCATTAGAAGCCGGTTATATTTCCAGACTGTTGCCACACAACTGTGTTTAAACCTCTTTTAAAAGTGATTTTTGCATTATTTGTAGCTCCGCCCTTTTTTGAAAATCTAATTTGAATTTAAAGCAACACAATCGCACAATTAGGATCAAAGCCTAAAAGGCAAAGACAAAATTACATTATTTGTGGGTATTTTGAGCTGAAACTTCACATGAAAATCTTGTTTTTGCGTTAAAATATTTTGTACTAATTATTTCTGAAAGCAAGACAATTCATTTTACTCGTCTAGAAAAGATATTTGGACTAGAATGAAGACAAAAACGTTTTCTGCAATGCAAATAGCTCTTTTCTCGCACCGCAAAAAAGTTAACTAATTGAATAACTGCTCTATTTCATGCAAGACATAAGACCAAATAATCTATTATCTGTAACTGTTTGGGCAATGTCAGACACTTGATTGTCATGAGCATAGAAGGATTGACACATTAAAAGAGTGTAAAAATAAAAAAGGTGTGCAGGTTCAGCAGAATGAGCCGACGGGACTCTGTGTTTTCAGGCTTGACTGAGCGCTCAGCAGACCCCAGTGACCTGCTTAAATGTACCTGTGTACGACTTCACATAAAACAACAGGCTGATTCTCTCAGGGCACAGATCTGACAGCGCACCGCATCTAACATCATCACACAGCTATAGTGAACAGTGACAGAAGTGACACTATCTGCTCTAACAAGACCTCCATGTCCTCCAGATCAACTGCATTCACGGCAAACACAGCCGAATTTGCATACAATTAAACATTACAGCATATTTTGGATCCATATGAGCAGCGTTTGGCAATTTTTATAGTAATGCATCAAAAAATGATTTTCTTACTTAGAGTTTTTGTCTTGTTTCCAGTCCAAATATCTAAAAATGCTTAAATCAAGAAGCATTTCCTAGACGAGCTCTGTTGTTGCTTTTTTTAGGACCACACATTCTCTATTAGAGACAGGTCGGGACTGCAGGCAGGCCAGTCAAGTACCTGTATCCTCCTCCTTTGCAGCCAGGACTTTGTAAAGTGTGCAGAGTGTGGTTTTGCATTGTCTTGTTGAAAAATGCATGGCTGTCCCTGGAAAAGAGGGCACCATATTGTGCTCCAAGATCTCTATGTACATTTCAGCATTAATGGTGCCATCACAGAAGTGCATGTCACCTTTGCCAAGGGCACTGAGGGCGTACTCACACTAGATACAGTTGCCTTGAACCATGCCGAAGCATGATCGTCCCCACTTCCCTCTCCCCAGACAGCCTGCACTCACACTGCATTTTGCCTTCCAAACCAGTGCGCGCTTACGTATTCGATGATTTAGTTATATCGTTTAGTCGTTTGGGATGCAGTGACATGCAGTCAGATATTTTGCTGAACAGATCATAAATAATCATAAAAGTCATCGTTCTGCAGGTATTAGGATGTGCAGCTGACGTGCAGTGAGAGGTTTGCATCTTTAATAAACTATGACAGTTTGTGTTCATTGAAACGTAAGAATGATTAATAAATCCATATGAAAGTCCCTTAAAAGTGAAGTCGTGTCTTCAGTTTCGGGCTTAGGTGCGCTTTGCACTCACACTACAAATGTACCACGCCAAAGCCCAACTAAACCATGCTTTGGCACACCTCTTCCAACGAAGGCAGGGCTGGCCAACTTTACCATGCCTGGGCCTGATTTGCAGCACTCACACTTGTCAAACAAACCGGGAAACGCACCTAGGGACGATTCGCAGAGCATATTGTACTTGTTGCTGGAAACAGTCGGGATGATCCCTTTTCTTATTTGGTCCAGAGCACACGCCATCCATTTCCCCCCAAAAATACCTGAAGTACTGATTTATCTGACCACAGAATACATTTCCACTGTGTGATGGTCCATCCCAGATGCCTCCGAGCCCAGCTGACGGCGGCTCTGGACACTGTTAACATAGGGCTTCCCTTTGGCACAGTACAGTTTTCACTGACATTTATGGATGTAACTATGTATTGTGAAAAAGGTTTGCCAAAGTAGTCCTCAGCCCATGTGGTAATCACTTATAGATGAATGAGAATTCTTGATGCAGTGCCGCCTAAGGGATCGGAGACCGTTCAGCTTAGGCTTGCGCTCTTGTTGTTTACGCACTGAAATTCCTCCAGATTCCTTGAATCTTTTATTAATGTTCTACACTGTTGAAGGTGAGATATCCAAATGTCTTCCGATCTTTCTTTGAGGAACATTATTTTTTAAACATTACAATAAATTTCTCACATATTTATTGTCAAACTTGTGATCCCAGGCCATCTTTGCTCCTAAAGGACTAGACCTTTCATGGATGTTTCAAATCACATCATTATTTAACCAATTTACCTGATCACTATACCTAAATTGCTCATGTCCCAACTTTTCTTGGAATGTGTTGCAGGTCTGAATGACAGGAAAGGATGTATATTTACAAATGAAATGAAGCTGATAAGAAAAAAACATGAAATAATTTGTCTTCATATTGTTTGCAATGAAATACAAGTCAAAGTATATCTGGAAATATCTTTCTATAGTATATCTTTCTATTTTTATTTGCGTTTTCCATACTGTCCTAACTTTTTCTGATTTGTGGTAGTAGTCACTTTACTAGTTGCTTTAAAAACGTAATCTGTGTAAGTCATGTTACTTGATAATGCATTACCTCCAACACTGCGTAGTACGTAAGCTTCCAGTGACATATGGACTGCCCGGTGCTGGATCTGTATACGCTATTAAAAGCTTAATGATTACTACTAAAATCCAATCATAAGACATAATGAACCTATTATTTTACGCGGGGAGTTGTAAATAGGTGTGACTCCACAAAGAAATCCATCATGGAGGCCCGCCGAGCCACTCGCGGAAGGCATATCATATTTAATAAGCAAATCAATAACATTCATTATGGACAGATCATCCCCATGAACAACAATATAACAGGATCGCATTTCCAGCACCACAGCCGGTATTAAAGATAATGCAATTTACTGCAGTGTCAAAGAGCAATGCGCTGGAAATGAGAGATTTTAACATAAACACTTTTTTTTCTTTCTCTCTCTCTCTGCGTTTGAAGGTTTAATATTTTCTAGCCCATTTTATTTTGCAGTTTTTGGCACATTTAGACACTAAACTTGCTTCGAGCATACTTTGCTTTTCACTTTCTCTATTTTTTTTCCATTAACCCAGCAGTGGACAAAGCAGATTTCTGTGATTTATCTCAACCTGCACATATTCATTATGCGATGGAAATGATTTTTGGTATGAAAACGGTAGTATTTTAATATATTGGTAACACATTTTACATTAAGGCTCCATTAGGACATTCAGACCTGAATCATGTTCCAAGTTTCTGAAAAAGTATGTTTACACAGTTCTTGAGGCTCCTATCAATGAGGCCAAATTATAACAATACAAATTCAACACCCTTTAAGTATTTATATTATTTGTCCATTTCAGTGGACATCAGGTCTGAACCAACCCAGGCTCAGTCTGAAAACGTACCACTATATACATTTCTGCAGAGCGCCAAATACAAGCTAGGAGCTATGCTTTTTGCAGTTTTAGTTTTCGTGAATCCACCAGAGGGCGCTGTGTATGCTTTTTGAGATCTCAAATTTCTCACGCAAGTGCCATTCGCGCCTGCTATTCTCGCATAAATCCACCAGAGGCTGCTGTTGACTGACTGACCCACCCTCCTCCTTCCCTAAACCCAACCAAAAGTGTTTTCAGAAGCACCGATTGACATCTGCTATATGCTCAAGAACTTCAGGATCTGTATATTCTGCATATGTAATTGTTTCAGCAATGAATTAGTACATCAATATATATATATATATATATATATATATATATATATATATATATATATATATATTATAAAATATAAAATAAAAGTTCAATCAGCATTACTGGAGATTTAATTTCAGTAACATATTTTGAAATTATTGTACATCCTAATGGACAGACATATTTGAAAAAATCCTGATCTAAACTTGCAATGTTTCAAATTGAAACTTTAATTAGTTAGTGCAATCCCTCTTTATTTACATACAATCTATGAAATTTTGCATAACATATCAATAAACCTGAATAAAAACATTGTAAATGTGTCTTACGTCTGTGTCTGGAGTGAAGTGATGCCATGCTGCTTTTCAGTGTAGTGGATTTTTTTTAATTACAACATGTAAAAAACAGGTTCACTCAACTTAAAATTTTAAGGCAACAAACTTCAGGACATTTTTGAGTTTACACAACTAAATCGAGTCAAGTGCAGTAATTGGGTTGAAAATGTCCTGAAGTTTGTTGCCTTAAAATTGAAAGTTTTTTTTATAGTGTATTTCTTTTTATTTGTATTAAAAAAAACTTTTCATGAGCTTAAACCATGCAAATTGAACAGAGTGTAACATTATGAATATAAAAATAAGAAATTAAATGTTTTAAAATGCAAATATTTTATTCTTAAATATGTTTTTCTATTTTAAAACTCACAAATGGGACATTTCTTTATTTTAAAAAAAATATTTAAATGAAATTAGAAGACAAAAACAATTGAGGAAGAATAGTTTTATGAATAATTTTGACAGTTTTCACTATTAGTATTTAAGAAAAACAAAGTCAACCCTCAGGACAAGCATTGACAACAGAGAGGCGGTCACTAGAGGGCATATTTTACACATCATCTAGAGCACGTCCTGTTACATCACACATTAAAAAACTTCTACAAAAAGTTCACTTGTCTATTTTTTATATATATATTTATATATTTTTGTCAAACCAACCTCCACAAAACTTCTCTCTTCGCATTATTCCCAAGACGGCCTAAAAATATCCCGTACGAGCTCATAAAGCATGTGTCCTTTTGACAGATGGATATTAAAACCATCCATGCTTTATGTAATGCCACATTAAGCGTCTCTCATCACCCACAATGAAAGGATCTCCACATGTACTCCTCCGGCTTATAATTACCATTAGAATTATTCGTCTCTCCCTCATCAGGTTCCAGACAACCTGTGGTTAGTCTGTACACTTTAGTGAAGAGAAACCGTGAAGGGTTCAATTACTCCCGAGTGCATTTCTCTCTTCACTCGGACTGCTAATTCGCTCCAAAGCCGCGATGATTGGATTATTCTGCTTTACTAGATGCCGATCGCTGTTGTTTTTAATGACAGGCTTTGGGACATGAGCGCAGTCAGGGATCACAGTCGTCTATCTGATAGTCATGAACCTGAATGGAGAGAGGAATAATTGTGTCAAGTTAATCTGAGCTTGGTTTAGTTGAGGAACATTCTGATGACCTGAAGTTCGCCAGTACCATGATGCAGGCTGAACAAACTCAGGATTACAGGATTATGCCTAGTTCACACTACAGGATCTTTTTTTAGCCCGATTTGCAAGTTTTGGAGCTCGCTGACAGATTTTGCTGTGATTGTGGGTACAATTTTACATGTGAACTACTGAACAACGCATCAAAGAGCCTCACTTCGAAAATGAAAATCCAACATTTACTCTTACTTGCCAACCAAATCCATCAATTCCAGTGATTGGCCATTGTGTTCCTGGAGCTCAACAGAATAATCTCTGATTGGCCAGAATGTTCATCGATGCACTTGCTTCATCCGAGAGCACATTAAAACCACATCTATCAGCTGAACTGTGCTGATATATGAGCGATCAGCTGATTGACAGTAAATTTGATGTTATTCTCTCTTCAGGCTGCTGTTATCAGTCTCACACTGTTTTTTTTTCCTTTTGCTGAAAGACTTGATAAGACTGTAATGAAGTTAGATGGCCGCCTGGCCCTTGGGAAGGAGGAGGCGGAGAACCGACAAACTTTTAAATAATTTTTAATGAAAAAATAAAACAAACGGACTGCAGCTCCTCACGGAGACACTGTCCTAACTGGCATCTCTCCTCCTTTTAACTTCCAGGGCTCCTCCGTGAGACTCGAGGAGGGTGGAAGGGTTGGGGTCGGGGGGTCCACGCTTCAGGACCAGTGAAACCTGAGAATAAACAGGGCCGAGAGAAAGAAGCTAGATAGCTAAAGGGAAAATGAAGACAGACAAATTGGGGTTCGGTTCTCCAGACAAGCTGCCACTCGGTCCTCAACCAGCTGAGAGAGCCGACGACGTGCTGGGAACCCCGTGGAGGAATCTATCCACCCGTCTGTCTTCTGGCGTCCGGCGGCGGTTCTCCTGGTTGGCGGCATTTCTGGTCTCCTGCTCCACTCCCGCTTCGGTGGATGGACGCAGGCTTCGGCATTATGGCAGACAGCAGTGACTCCCCCTGCCTCTCTGGGATGGCTCCCTTCAGCTCTTTCCCTTCAGGTGGTGAGCCCCGCGTCCCCTGCTTCTCCGCATGCTTGGAGACAGCAGCAGGCAGATCCGTTCCTCACCAGCCTCAGGCCGCCCTGGCACTCTGGACAGATGTACGGGTTCCTCCTTCACTCGGGTTATCTCCCGAACACTTGCCCTCCCTCTCAGCGGTGAGGGCAACTGGACAACATGTTCCTCCTTCGCCTGGATTTTGGCATCACTGTAATAAAGTTAGATAGCTGCCTGGCCCTTGGGAAGAAGGTGGAGAACTGACGAACTTTAAAATAATTTTTAATGAAAAAATTAAACAAACGGAGACTGCCATCAAAGTGAAAGCAACAGTCACATAATATGTTCGGGCCCAGTCCTCTCATATCTAGCACTGGCGTCTCTCCAACTTTTAGCTTCCAGGGCTCCTCCGTGAGACTCCCTGATTATCTCACTCATGCCACCCGCCTCGTACGCTGTCACGGCTCTCTGCCCCACCTCACTCGCCACAAACACAATTCTTTAATTATTTCAGCCAATAGGGTTGTACAAAAATGATTTGTTGTACTCTTCCATTCACTGTGCTCTAAGTTTACCCAACTATGATGACTTCCGCTACTGAGATGCCTGGAAATGTGAGAAGGGTCCATTAGGGTTAGGTTAGGATTGGTTACCAACCGTTTTTTGAAGTTTGAACTGAAGTTTTTGTGAACTTTCCATTCAATGCTGCTCATCACTGTCAGTTTCAAAGCAGTGGACCAATAGGAAGAACTTTAAGGAGGGGCAATCGTCGCCATTTCTGTTAACAGACACTCAGTGGCTGTGTCCAGACACACTCATGCTTTACGCTGCAAGTATTTTCAAACCATTTCGAAGTTGTGCATCTCGCAGTTTTAGAATCAATTATGCGTTTGGTGTGAATCAGCCCTCATGCTACAGGGCTAACCTGCATTATGCATGAGTGTATGGGTGTTTCCCAGTGTTGGGTTGCAGCTGGAAGGGCATCTGCTGCTTAAAATATATGCTGGATGAGTTGGTGGTTCATCCCGCTCTGGCGACCCCTGAATAATAAAGGGACTAGGCCGAAAATAAAATGAATGAGTAATATTTTGGACTTTACTGTATTTCCAGTGTATGTAAAGATAATTTTAATATTTCCTATTTTCAAAACTCTTGGCATTTATTGATCTAATCACATTATGAAATGCATCTACTTGCACATTAAAAATATCCTCTTTAACCACATAAATTCCACTTTAACCTGCAGTGCACAGTCTAATGATGCCTTCTGGGTGAATTTACTGCAGAATCGCCAAGCAGAGACTTCATTTACAGTAGTTTAGTAATCACCTTTACAAATACAGAGCCTGCGGGACGCTTAATGTAAATGCCATGATGCATTATTCTGCAAATCAACAACATTAAAGGCTGGAGAGTGTGGCGACCTGGTTGTTCATTCTGCCATTACGAGCTGCTGGGGTTTGGCCATCTGTCAGTCCAAGCACAGATACATTCAGAGACTGAGTCTGTTCTGCTTCAATGAACTCTCTGTAAAGCAATATTTCACATGATGCAACAAAAAAATAGAGCCTCCACCTGGGATTTAACCTACAAGAGTAATAACACACTGTGAGCGCTGGATCCAGCTCCGCTCTTAACCTTCCCTATACTACATTTACCAGAGACTGGGGGAAATACAGTGTGTGTGTGTGTGTGTGTGTTTTCAGTTCTCGTTTGGGGTTGGATAATTCCAGACTGTGTTCTGCAATTAGTCTACAGTTAAATATTTAATATTAGCATAACTACATAACATTGAAATATTACAGTTCATGGGGTTAGTCTTTCTATTAATGGGGTCATGAAGCCATAAATTGAATTTATTATAATTTAATATCTTGCTCTTCTGACAGCCAGACTGACAGGATGATAGATAGATGAATGGAAGGATGGATGGATGGATGGACGGACAGATGAACAGACAGACACATAGATGGATGGATGGATGGATGGATGAATGGATATTGGAAAGTTTTATAGATGTATGGATAGATGGATGGATATAGTAAAGTGTATGGATGGATGGATGGATGGATGAGTAGATATTGTGAAATGTGATTAATGGATAGATAGATACTGTAGATGGATGTTGTAAAGTCTTATAGATGTATGGATGAATGAATGGAATGATGATAGGTAGATACTGTGAAAGTGTTATAAATGAATGGATGGATGGATATATATATATATATATATATGTATATATATATATATATATATATATATATATATATATATATATATATATATATATATATATATATATATATATATATATATATATATATATATATATATTGTGAAGTGTAATGGGTGGATGTATTAATGAATGGATGGATAGATATATGTTGTATAAAGTGTAATAGATGGATGTTGTAAAGTGGATAGATAGGTAGACATTAGAAAATGTGATAGATGGATTGATGGATATTGTAAGGTTTAATAGATAGATGGATGGATGTTGTAAAGTGGATGGATGTATAGACGGGTAGATTTTGTAAAATGTGATTGGTGGAAGGATGGATATTGTAAAGTGTAATGGATGGATGGATATTGTAAAGTGTAATGGATGAATGGATATTGTAAAGTGTAATGGATGAATGGATATTGTAAAGTGTTACAGATGAATAGATATTGTAAAGTGTAATGGATGGATGGATATTGTAAAGTGTAATGGATGGATGGATATTGTAAAGTTTTATGTATGTATGTATGTATGTGTGTATTTATGTATGGATGTATGGATGGATGGATATATATTATAAAGTGTAATGGATGATATTGTAAAGTGTTATAGATGCGATGAGTGGATGGATAGATGGATGGATGGATGAATTGATGTATTAAAGTGGATGGATGGGTAGATATTGTATTGTAAAATGTGATTGAGTCATGGATGGATATTGTTAAGTTTAGTAGATGGATGGATGGATGGATATTGTTAAATGTGATGGATGGATGGATGGATGGATGGATGGATAGATATATATGGCAAAGTGTAATCGATGGATGGGTGGATGGATTTTGTAAAATGTGATGGATGGATGGATGGATATTATTAAATGTGATGGATGGATGGATGGATAGATATATATGCCAAAGTGTAATCGATGGATGGGTGGATGGATTTTGTCAAATGTGATGGATGGATGAATGGATTGATGGATGGATGGATTGATGGATGGATGAATGGATTGATGGATGGATGGATGGATGGATATTATTAAATGTGATGGATGGATGGATGGATAGATATATATGGCAAAGTGTAATCGACGGATGGGTGGATGGATGTTGTAAAGTGTGATGGGTGGATGGATATTGTAAAGTGTAATGGATGGATGGATATTGTAAAGTGTTACAGATGAATAGATATTGTAAAGTGTAATGGATGGATGGATATTGTAAAGTGTAATGGATGAATGGATATTGTAAAGTGTTACAGATGAATAGATATTGTAAAGTGTAATGGATGAATGGATATTGTAAAGTGTTACAGATGAATAGATATTGTAAAGTGTAATGGATGAATGGATATTGTAAAGTGTAATGGATGAATGGATATTGTAAAGTGTTACAGATGAATAGATATTGTAAAGTGTAATGGATGAATGGATATTGTAAAGTGTTACAGATGAATAGATATTGTAAAGTGTAATGGATGAATGGATATTGTAAAGTGTTACAGATGAATAGATATTGTAAAGTGTAATGGATGGATGGATATTGTAAAGTGTTACAGATGAATAGATATTGTAAAGTGTAATGGATGAATGGATATTGTAAAGTGTAATGGATGGATGGATATTGTAAAGTGTTACAGATGAATAGATATTGTAAAGTGTAATGGATGGATGGATATTGTAAAGTGTAATGGATGAATGGATATTGTAAAGTGTTACAGATGAATAGATATTGTAAAGTGTAATGGATGAATGGATATTGTAAAGTGTAATAGATGAATGGATATTGTAAAGTGTTACAGATGAATAGATATTGTAAAGTGTAATGGATGGATGGATATTGTAAAGTGTAATGGATGGATGGATATTGTAAAGTGTAATGGATGGATGGATATTGTAAAGTGTAATGGATGAATGGATATTGTAAAGTGTTACAGATGAATAGATATTGTAAAGTGTAATGGATGAATGGATATTGTAAAGTGTAATGGATGAATGGATATTGTAAAGTGTTACAGATGAATAGATATTGTAAAGTGTAATGGATGGATGGATATTGTAAAGTGTAATGGATGGATGGATATTGTAAAGTGTAATGGATGGATGGATATTGTAAAGTGTAATGGATGGATGGATATTGTAAAGTGCAATCGATGGATGGATATTGTAAAGTGTAATGGATGGATGGATATTGTAAAGTGTAATAGATGAATGGATATTGTAAAGTGTTACAGATGAATAGATATTGTAAAGTGTAATGGATGAATGGATATTGTAAAGTGTAATGGATGGATGGATATTGTAAAGTGTAATGGATGGATGGATATTGTAAAGTGTAATGGATGGATGGATATTGTAAAGTGTAATGGATGGATGGATATTGTAAAGTGTAATGGATGGATGGATATTGTAAAGTGTAATGGATGGATGGATATTGTAAAGTGCAATCGATGGATGGATATTGTAAAGTGTAATGGATGAATGGATATTGTAAAGTGCAATGGATGGATAAATGAATGGTACAACTGTACCCCAATTACAGGAAATTTAGAAATTCTCTGGTGCACAGAAGCCTTCTTTTGCTCTCGCTGCCATCTGAGAAGAAGAAATCAGAAAGCTGAAGAGATCAAATTTGTGATAGTGAAAAGTTTGTATGAGGTGGGAGGCTTTAAGCACACAAACGAAACCCGTCTTTTGCATCTTATTATATTTATTTATTTTTTTATGTAAAGATAATCTGCATCCCACGTCAGTGCAAATAACACCCGCCTAAGCGTGTTTCTAACTCTGAACTACCGCCACACTCCTCCACACTTTGACTCAGTAAATTCTCAAAACACAAATAAATAAACAAGATAGGAAAACCAAACGCACCAGAAAAAAAGTGGTACAGTAGTGCTGAAGTGCTGTTTCCAGATGGCGAGCGCACCACACACTGAACTATGGAGTGACTGAGGCATCATTAGGCATTTATGAGAGCATATAACCAGCTCATTTGTTTCTATTTCTGTCTGAGTGCAATGAGGCTGAGGGAAATCAAATCAGTCTGATAATGGTGCTCATTATGCACAAACTTCATCTGTAGTCGCACCGTTTGAGGTCCTGCCCCAAAAAACAGACAATGTGTTACAGTAGTTTGACTGACACTTTCATTTGCGTCACACGTCTTTATGATAAACACACACAAAAGTTTCACTTCTGCTTTTTAATGTGTGTGAACATTCTGTTGGAGTCAAAATTATGTAATAGCTTAAAGTTTAGGATGGCACAGTGGCTCAATGGTTAGCCTTACAGCAAAAAGGTCGCTGGTTCGAGTCCTGGCTGGGTCATATGTCATTTCTGTGTGGAGTTTGCATGTTCTCCCCGTGTTAGTGTGGGTTTCCTCCGGGTGCTCCGGTTTCCCCCACAGTCCATAGATATGTGCTATAGGTGAACGGGCCATATGTACACAGACTTATTTTCAGTCAGCCAGCCCCAGGGCTTCCGAGTAATTGTCATCCCATTTAAAATCGCCACATTTAATATCTGATTTTTTTTTAAAGCAGTGATCTTTACTGCGGGCAATGCAGTGGCGCAGTAGGTAGTGCTGTCGCCTCACAGCAAGAAGGTTGCTGGTTCGAGCCTCAGCTGGGTCAGTTGGCGTTTCTGTGTGGAGTTTGCATGGGTTTCCTTCGGGTGCTCCGGTTTACCTCACAGTCCAAAGACATGCGGTACAGGTGAATTGGGAAGGCTTAATTGTCCGTAGTGTATGAGTGTGAGTGAGTGTATATGGATGTTTCCCAGTAATGGGTTGCGGCTGGAAGGGCATCCACTGCGTAAAACATATGCTGGATAAGTTGGCGGTTCATTCCGCTGTGGTGACCCCGGAATAATAAAGGGACTAAGCCGAAAAGAAAATAAATAAATGAATGAATGATCTTCACTGCCTGGCTGAGATACGATGTAAAGTGGGTATCAGACCAAACTAAAAGCACTGCATTAAATCATATTTTTCCATATTTGTCTTTAAAATATGGAAATTAATTTCACCCCAGTATTTCTTCAATGGAATTTTTGGAAATGGTGGCACTTGTGTTTAAATGGTTTTCGTCTCCTTTTATGCTTTAACAACCAAATGGATGCTTAAGTCTATTAAACTGATTATATTTGAATTACATTACAACATCAATGCTGTAAAAGCAACCTTAAAAATTAGTCACATAAAGCTCTCACAGGAAGTTCATCATTGGCTGAAAAACACTAGCTGTGCATATAGACCATTGAATAAACTAAATTGGCCGTAGTGTATGAGTGTATGTGTGAATGTGCTGTGCAGTACTGGGCTGCGGCTGGAAGGGCATCTGCTGTGTAAAATATATGTTGGAATATTTGGCGGTTCATTCCACTGTGGCGACCCCTGATAAATGAGTGAAATTTTAATTCTTTTTAAAAATATATATTTCCCACACTGAAAAAAAAAAGATTTATTGGATTTACTCGATTGTTTTAAGGTAAGTGTTTGCAATTTGTGGCTGATTTTAAACTAATTATTTAAATGTAGTAATGTTCAACTTAATGTGTTTGTTTAAATTCAGCCTATATAAATTGCTTGCAAACAATCATCTTTAAAAAAAAATGTAAATCCATCGAATATTATTTTCAGTGCAAGTGCTGTTTAGCAGAGAGAGGATTTCTTCAAAATATGTTAACCCTCATTCACAGCTTATACTGCAGCCCTTAATCTTTCACTCGCTGTGTCAAACGTGAACCTAATTTTAAAAAAGACAAATCAGTGACTTTGAAAAAATAAAATCTTGTCAATTTAGCTTATATATATATATATTCATTTTTTTTATTATTATATTTTTATTTATCTAAAAGTACAAAAATGGTTGTAGTTTTAGTATTCCCCATTCATTTCCTATTTGAAAAATGATGGAGTTGGATTTAAAGACTTTGTTGAATCAAATCCTCTTTTTAAAATACACACATACACACACTGTAAATGCATACTAAACATACATACAAACAAATGATTTTGCCCAAATCTTTCAGTTGGAAGTTTATGTAAAGATTATTCTTATGTTACAGGTAATTTTTCTTTTACTTCAGTATATATATATATATATATATATATATATATATATATATATATATATATATATATATATATATATATATCAGGTTTTTTTGCCCTCGAGTCTGAGTCATTTGATTTTGAGTATCTACCAATACCGAAACCTGATCCGATACTTCGTTTATACATAAAAAAAGACTAAAGAAGAGCAAAGAAACAGATCCAGAATGTTTCTTGTTTTTTATTTAATTCACCTTATTTTAACAATCAACAATTCTTTAAACAAACAGAGCACTTCTGTGAGGTAGCTTTATTAAAATGTTAATAACATCAATTGTTCACTTTTGGACTTTAGTGCAACAGTAAATCCAAACAAAAATCTAATATAAAAACAAAGATCATCTCAACTTCAAATACCTGGCCGGCAATCCCAAGTTTACATATCTCACAGTTTGCAATGGCAATGTTGTCATCATCAACTTAATAACACCTCCAGACCGCAGACATACTCGTGCTTTACACTTCAAGCTGCTTCCCTGTTCTACTTTGCCCGCATATATACTATATATATATATATATTTATATTTAATATATACTTATATATTTTATATATATTTGTATTTAATATTTATATGTATAAATATTTATATGGGGCAGGGCCTGTGTGTGTAAATGTGTGTGGGTGTTCTGAATGTCACATTGAACATGGGTTAAGGTGAGGTTTAGGGTTAGGAAGCAGTGTTTCAAACATCTGCTGTTCAGGATCTCGACGTCAGTTTCGCGCCAGCCAACCCTAGCATGTTGTATAGACTCGGCCCTTCATTTCATGATGCATTTTTAGTTTGAATAGGCCACCAATACATTAAAAACTATCCTTTTAATGTGCATATGGTTTTGTTAAAGATGAATAGCTAGACTACATGTTTTTCTTAGATTATTTGTGTATTGCAACCGTCTTATTTAGTATTGTGAAAAGGCGAAGCTGGCAACACTAAAATTGATGCTGACAAAGTCTATGGTTAAAGCACCACCTAGTGGTCAAAAGCTGCATTTCGCATTTTGCAGATATTGCTGCAAGTACAGCGGCAGAATAAACATAATGAAGTGTAACCAAGGCTGCGTCCGAAATTGCATACTTCCATACTATTTGCTACGCTGAAAACAGTATGCGAGCCGAGTAGTATGTCCGAATTCATAGCACATCCGATCCACGTGAGGATTGAGGGTTAAAGATAATAAGTTTAAGAAGTAATTTTTAATAAATCATTTCTTTTGACTTTGACATGATGAAAATATTTGTTCTAGTTATTTTGCAAGATACTAGTATTCAGCTTAAAGTACATTTGAAGACCAAAATAGGTTAATATGTAAATTAGGCAGGCTAGGATAAGTAGACAATGAAAACATAGATAATAATAATAGTTTGATTCCAGTCAAACTAAAAGAAATAAGACTTTCCCCAGAAGAAAAATTCTAATAAATCTGTTAAACATCACTTGGAAAATATTTGAAAAAGAATAAAAATGTTGTAGATGCGAATAATTTTGACGTCAGCTGTATATGTATTGATGTGTGGAGTCTCTCAGAAGCACAAAGTCACGAGAGTTTTGCTCATTAAGGAATCCCTGGCTCTTCAGTGAGGAGTGGGAGAGAGCCGGACCATGAATCACCGGAGAACTCGAAAAGCAGGCAGTGATTTTTAGCCGCCAACCAAAATACCACAGCATATCCAAGGCATCTGTTTTCCCTCCGATGACATTTAGATACAGCTATTAGTCAGGCATAGGGGTGTATGGGTCCACAGAGGCATTGATTCACTTATTTTTATTTATTTCCTGGTGCTGCTGAATGGTCGGAGCTGTTAAAAAAATAAATTAAAACACATTTGACAACTGAAGATCATGGTGGGAAAGAGATTAAAGTCGGCATTACATCAAAACAGATCGAATTTAACATTGTGAAAATAGAATTTGCTGTTCATTTACTCTGCCTCAGGTCATCCTACAGGTGACTGTGTTTCTTTAGTAGAATATTCAATCAGATGTTTTCTGAAACTGCGGTCATGGAAAATGATTATAATGTAAGTCAATGACTACCAGCACTTTGAGTCAAATAAAAAACACACACACACACACAAATAAACATACAATATATACAGTGGGTGAAATAAGTATTGAACATGTCACCGTTTTTCTCAGAAAACATATTTCTAAAGGTGCTGTTGACTTGAGACTTTTACCAGATGTTGATACCACCAAAGAAATCCATAAATGGAAAGAAAACAAAACAAATTCGTTTGCAGATTAAGTTATGTATTATAAAATGATAAGACACAGGAAAAAAGTTGAACACATGAAGAAATGGAGGTGCAGAAAGGCAGTAAAGCCCAGACAGCAGCTGGAATCTAAGTAGTTCTTCAGAAACCCTCTGCCCTTTCTCATTGTAAATGAATATCAGCTGCTTCAGTCCAACATAGTAGGATGAATCCAGGGTGGACATTTCAGCAAGACAATGATCCAAAACAGCCAATGAAACTCTCAAATGATTTCAGAAAAAGAAAATAAAGCTGTAGAATGGCCCAGCCAATCACCTGACAGGAATCCAATAGAAAATACAAAATAAAGATCAGTTTGGATAGACAAAACCCACAGAACCATCAAGATTTTTACACTCTGTTGAAGTCTGTGGAACAAACGGTGATTCTCAAAGAGACAGAAGCCAGTGACTTATGTTTTATGAATCACCAGTGTCCATGATTTCAGCTAAAAATGATCTTTAATATTCTACTGAACGAACACTCAGCGGCCACTTTATTAGGTACACCTTACTAGCACCGGGTTGGACCCCCTTTTGCCTTCAGAACTGCTTTAATCATTTGTATCATAGATTCAACTAGGTACTGGAAATATTCCTCAGAGATTTTGCTCCATATTGACATGATAACATCATGCAGTTGTTTCAGATTTGTGAGCTGCACATCCTGGATTGCAAATCTCCCACTACACCACATCCCAAAGGTGCTCTATTTTATTGAGGTCTGGAGACTTTGAAGGCCTGGTGACTGTGGAGGCCATTTGAGTACAGTGATCTCATTGTCATGTTCAAGAAACCAGTCTGAGATGTTTCACGCTTTATGACATGGTGCGTTATCCTGCTGGAAGTAGTTTTTTTTTCCAATCTTCTATTGTTCAATTTTGGTGAGCCTGTGCGAATTGTAGCCTCAGTTTCCTGTTCTCAGCTGACAGGAGTGACACCCGGTGATGTCTTCTGCTGCTGTAGGCCGTCCGTCTTAGGGTTGGATGTGTTGTGCATTCAGAGATAGTCTTCAGCAGACCTCGGTTGTAACGAGTGGTTATTTGAGTTACTGTTGCCTATCTATCAGCTGGAACCAGTCTGGCCATTCTCCTCTGACCTCGGGCATCAACAAGGCATTTGGTCCCACAGAACTGCAGCTCACTGGATATTTTCTCTTTTTCGGACCATTCTCTGTAAACTCTTGAGATGGTCATGCATGACAATCCCAGTAAATACTCAGAACAGCCCATCTGGTCATGTTCAAAGTCACTTAAATCACCTTTCTTCTCCATTCTGATGCTCGACTTGAACTGCAGCAGACCGTCTTGACCATGTCTACATGCCTAAATGCATTGAGTTGCTGCCATGTGATTGACTGATCAGAAATTTGTGTTAACGAGCAGTTGGACAGGTGTACCTAATAAAGTGGCCGGAGAGTGTAAATCATTGTTTTGGATCGACCAAGGTAACAGAAAATTGAAAAATTTTAGGTTAAATACCTCATCTTCCAATGATCCAATTGGTTCCCAATGGACCACCCTACATTTTTTTCTCATTTCAATTCAATTGTGTGTTCCTCATGATATGGGGAAAAAGGACAATATTACCATTTAGTTCCTTTTCATGCTGGCTATAACTTGCAACACATTTGAGAAAGAGTTTTTGTTGTAATGTGTAAAAAGTTTCAAATGACCCAACTACTGAATGCAACTTTAAAAAAAAAAAGACTGGCAACCGCCTAAGCCATCTGTTGACTATGCAGTTTACCAAAATGGCGGCTACAGACCGAGTAGGCGGAGCGAACTAAAGTTAAATTCAATTTGGAGTGTTGCCAATAAACATGGAGATGGAAAGCAGCGACTGCGACATTAATCTTTCCAGATCTCTTCAATATCATCTGGGTTGATTTAAGGGGAATTTGTATTCTGCCTGCTTTGGTAACCTCTTGAAATTGTGCTGTTCTACCTCGCGGAGCATAGAGTGAATAGTATCATATTTCACGCTGTTTCAAACCATTAACCCGTCTGAGGCTTCCAATTTCAAACAGGCGGCTGTTGGAAATGTACTTGAAGACCAAAAAAAGAGGATGTTTTGGTCCTTCAAACAACTGGCGCCTCTGCTTTACAGAAATATTGAGGAGATATGAAAGTGTTGATGAGACTTGGTTAAATTCAGGAAACACTGGATTATTGTGTTTGTGTTTCAGATCAAAGAAGACAATATTAGCATCTGTTATTTTTAATTGTAACGTTGATTTAAATAAAAATCATTCCTAGAACATTAATATAATGTGAACAGAAAGTTCTAATAATGTTTTAAATAAAGACTTACGATTCTTATAAGTAAAAATGTACATTAATACATCATATACAGTGAGTGACAGTTCAAAATGACCACTGCCGCTGCGTGTGCTGGACAAAGGGATTACACAAATGTGTTTAGGTGTAACAGCTGTTTGCAACAATGGCGCCAGTGAACACAAAGCCACGGGATGCAAACGAACAGAAATATACATTAGCTGTAAATACCCTGCTACTTGTAAATAAAATGAAATAATTTAACAAAGCATTGTAATTCCTTCATAAATCATTAAAACCTAACAACCTTTATTATCATTGAAAATTTCAATGGGGATTAATTTTGAAACAAAACAAAACAAATAAAAGAGAATTAAAATGAAAGTACAAACAAACATAAATAAAAATACATTATATAAGTTAATGAGAATGTTACAGGAGTTTTACAACCTAAGGTTTTGGCTTCTGAATTTGAAATATGTACATGTAGATTTAGTTATCTATTGAAAACTTTTAGATTGAGATCGGTTAACACTGCTCTTTCTCCAAAAGAACCATATCAGTATAATATTTCCATATAACATTGTCTCTTTGAACACTCTAATGTACATCTTAACAAAACGTATAACATTTCTTGGTGTTTCCCAAAGTATTCTTTAAAGAGCGTGCTTAAGGTTTTCCTTCTTACGTACAGTATAATGTTGCGAGGTGCTGTCCCTGCAGGTGGTGCTGCATTGTTGAATATGAATAGTAAAACTAGGACTTGGCAATATAGCAAAAAAATATCAGGAAATCATGTTTCATTTCATTCGGGATCGATAATTATTGAATATTCTTTAACATTACATTTAGGAATATTAGGATTTTTTTTTCTTCACTTTTAATTAACCACTTTATTTTAATTTACCAACATTACTAAGGCAAATAGTTTCAATAGTCAAAAACAAAATATTTAAACAAAATATCTGATCTTTTTATAATAAAATAAAGTTAATAGAATAAAGTTAAAGAATAATAAGTGTTTAAGAGACTCTTAAACTTGATAAATGAAATGTTACAAAGTGTTTGCAATGGTAAAGTGCAAATGCTGAACAATCAAAGCAAACTTTAAGATGTCAATGATAATAATGATACAGTAAACCTCAAACTCTGTAAATAAAACAAATTATGATTTCAAATCTGAAATATCAAGTAAAGGAACCAGCCATCATTATTCAAATACATACTACAACTTTACAAATTGTGATGTTGAATGGCTACATTACCCCCTATGCTAGAAAATCTGTCAGATGGGAAGCTAGTGGCTGAGATGCACAAGAAAAGAAACCAAAAAGCCGTGGTGATATCCTTACATCCTTTTTTATTTACAATCTCCTCACTGCTGCGAAACGGCACTCATTATTGCATGTGTGGTTATTTTGACCTGACGTGACAAGCATGAGCACGTGTTTTCCTTTACCATTTTCTGTACGGTGTGCGCTCACACTCCACTGGCGTCTCGTAATATAGCCTAATTAAACATTTGGTCTATATACATTATAAACGCTTATATTCACAGACTTAGATGTAACAAATGCAGGGATACGGTATAGTGGTCTAGATTAACCTTAAAAAAAGTATGATTTAAAAAGAGTATATTTAACCAAGATAGTTTCGAGATAACAGATGAACACTAGGGTACAGCTTAAAGTACAACTTAAGAATGATGTGGCCGTAAGAAGGTTTTGAGAGACCCTTGCCTTGTTGAACAGCACTTGGGAAATATTCGTTAATTTTCCTTTACATTCACACACACACACACACTCATACACTTATTTACCAATTTAGTCTATTCAAATCACCTATAGCGCATGTGTTTGGACTGTGGGGGAAACCGGAGCACCCGTAGGAAACCCACAGAACATGGGGGAACATGCAAACTCCACATAGAAATGCCTACTGGCCCAGCCGAGACTTGAACCAGCGATCTTCTTGCTGTGAGGTGACAGTGCTACCCACTGAGCCACTGCCCACTTGAGAAATATTTGAAATATAATCAAGTAATACGTAATAATTTTGTCTGTAAATTGTGCAGAAATTCTACCTTAAATGGACCAACCCACTGAGAACTTGGCAGATAATAAATCTCTAAAAATAAATAAATCTAAATATATGGGACCAAGCCATATCTAGAAATAAAAATATCATAGAGATCTCTGGGATTTTAAGCAACAACATTTTACCATCACCACAGTGAGTTTTATATTAAGAAGAACCTCTCCCGTTTCCTTCAGAATTGGTAAAAATCCAGTTTGATAGTATCATCTGTCACGTTTGAGCATGGTCCAAGGTCACTGAGTAGGGAAGGCTATATTTCAGCTATCAGCTAATTAGAAGTCCAATGATCATCAGAGAGTAATGGAGTATAGAAAATGCCTACGTCAGAACACATTAGAGCCAGCAAGGACAGTTTTCAAACCATTGAGCCATCAGAGAGGACGAAAAAGATACATTTTAATGAGTAACCAATTAGGGGGTCCAAAGGAACAATTGACTTTTTTTTGGTACAAATCAAACGAGGGGAAAGGTCGCTGTTGTTTCAAGTATTAGGTTAATGGCGAATTTCCTTATATTGTAATTGAGCATATGTTTAGCGGGCAGTGTTTATATATATATATATATATATATATATATATATATATATATATATATATATATATATATATATACACTTTATTATTTACATCTTACTAGACCCCGTTTTTCCTTCAGAGCCCCCTTAATCCTTCATGGCGTAGATTCATATTTAGATAGAATAGAAATTTGCGCTAACAAGCAGCTGGATAGGTGTACCTAATAAAGTGGCAGGTGAGTGTAAATATTATAAACCATTTTGGTTTACCTTTTTTTGGTGTGACCATTTTGCAAATGCTATTGTTTTGTTGCTCAGGCATGTCAAATTGCTTCTCTTTACGGGAAATAGTTTTTACGGTGCCGTAATTATGTTGTTATTTCACATTCTCCACTCACGCAAACGGCACATCAGTTTCTTCATTTTTTTTTATTATCTAATTTATGCATCTTGCAAATGCACAAGTCCATTTTTTTCCCTCCGCAAATAGCTTTCATTAACCTTCGGTACAGTAAACGTTTGATTGCAATATAGCGTTTCTCCATCAAAGGGATGTTTTACTTTTGCCTTTTTTCAATCGCACACTTCAAATAAACCATTAAACGCTGTTTCACTTCAAAAGTGCAGTTTACATATGCTAATAGGGCACTTAATCAGAAAAGCCACACGGGAAAATGCATCCCACTGATTTGATTGGTATGAGATATTGAGTGGCATTTGAAGAACGCCGAGACGTGAGTGTGTTTTTTTTTCCGCAAAACGTTACTCATGTCTCGTGGAGGTACACAGGGGGCGAAATAGTGGTATGAGAAGTCAGATATGAGGGTCAGGCGTAGCTGTGGTGGCCGGGGCAGAATAAAAAGCTTGTTTTTCTCAGAAGCAGATGTGGGTAATTTTTGCGCTGCCGGAGAAAAGCGTCGATACAAAATTAGCAAAATCAAAAGGAAATGGGCGGATTTAGGGGGGAATGTCAGGAAGGTCACATTAGCAGCTTGTTTTCTGAGTGGTGATTAAACGAAATCGCTCTGACACGCGGACCTCTGCTTTTAATCATTCACATTTTAAACAGAGTTAAGATGCTGATTTGGGAGTGGGGTTGTCACCTCTTAGTTCGAAAACCCCTTATTTGAAGTGTTCATGTTCTGCCTTGTTTATCAGGAAAAACAGGAACGGAATTGCTGCAAACTCCCTTTCCTTTTTTCTCTCCCATCGTGCATCGCCATTAGACTTTGAATATGTTTATAAGCAATTACTTCTTTCTGAGCCACAACAACTTTTCAGGCCCTGTTTACACCTGGTATCAAGATGCATTTTTTTGTGCTGTCAAAAGAGTAATCATGATTCATTTACTATATTATCATTTATGATATATTAAGAAAATGTTCATTTATATGTACTGTATACTTTCGATATTTATATACAACCTCAAATTAGAAAAAGTTGGGAAAAATGCAAATAGAAAGAAAGAAAGAAAGAAAGAAAGAAAGAAAGAGGTGATTTCTAAATTTACTTTGACTTGTATTTCATTGCAGACAATACAACAAACATTATTTCAAGAGTTCCCACTTAGATATGCTTGGCGTCTAAAGCAGGTTTGGCATGCTGTCCCGGGAGAGAACCCTGAGCTCTGAGATATTTGAGCCCAGGGCTCCCGCCCGGTCGATAAGCATATCAGGAGATCCTAGATCAGGTATGTCTCGAGAGCTCCTCCTTTAGAAAAGGGAGGAAAAGGAGGAGATGGGGTGGAAGGGGGGATTCTTCCAAATGAAGATAGAGCAGTAGGAAGAAAATGATCCATTTATAGTAAACTAGGATCACTCTGATTGGATTATTACTGATTACAGATGAGTGGCCAGACGTGCTCAATCATATCACATGCTCCTCTCAAAGTTTATGAAACTTTACTTAATGTGTTCCTCATGATTTTATTTATGTATTCCAATTTAAGTTCTTGCAACACATTTCAAAAAAAGTTGTGACAGTAAAGAATTTACCACTTTGTAATGTTGCCATTGCTTTGCACAACACTTAAAAGACGTTCAGGGACTGAAAACACCAAGTGATGAAGTGTTTCAGTTGTAATTTTGTCCCATTCTTCCTGCAAACAAGTCTTACGGTGGGCAACAGTCTTCGCAGTCCCATTTTTCTCTTTAAAATGAGTCACACATTCTGTATTGGAGACAGGTCGGGACTGCAGGCAGGCCAGTTAAGTACCTGTATCCTCTTCTTCCTCAGCTAGGACTTTGTAATGTGTGCAGAGTGTAGTTTTGCATTGTCTTGTTGTAATATGCATGGACATCTCTGGAAAGTAAGACGGCATATTGTACTCTAAGATTTCCATGTGCTTTTCAGCATTAATGGTGCCATCACAGAAGTGCAAGTTACCATTGCCAAGGGCACTGACACAACTCCAGACTTGTTGCTGGTAACAGTCTGGGTGATCCTTTTCTTCTTTGGTCCACAGTGTCCATTTCTCCCAAAAATTCCTGAAATATTGATTCATCTGACCACAGTATACGTTTCCACTGCATCATGGTCCATCCCAGATGCCTCTGAGCCCAGAAAATTTGATGGCGCTTCTGGACACTGTTAACATAGGGCTTCCTTATGGCACAGTACAGTTTTCACTTAGCATTATGTCTCATTTGTGGGCGTAACTACATATTTTGGTACCTGACAAAGGTTTGCCAAAGTAGTCCTGAGCCCATGTGGTGATATGGCTTATAGGTGAATGAGGAATCTTGATGCAGTGCCGCCTGAGGGATCGGAGATCGCGGTTGTTCAGCTTAGGCTTGTGCCCTTGTCCTTTACACACTGAAATTCCTGCAGATTCCTTGAATCTTTTAATGATGTTTTGCACTGTTGAAGGTGAAATATCCAAATGTCCTTTCTTTGAGGAACATTATTTTTTAAACATTTCAATAAATTTCTCATACATTTGTTGGCAAACTGGCGATCCTCGGCCCATCTTTGCTCCTAAAGGACTAGACCTTTATTGGATGCTGCTTTTCTGCCAAACCATAATCATAATCACTTGACATCACCTGTTTCACATAATTATTTAACCAATTTACCTGATTACTTGCCATAAACTACTTTTCAGTAGATCAGCAGTTACTGAAATACTCAGACCAGCCCGTCTGTCACCAATAACCATGCCACGTTCAAAGTCACTTAAATCCCCTTTCTTCTCCATTCTGATGCTCGGTTTGAACTGCAGCAGATCGTCTTGATCATGTCTGCATGTCTAAATGCATTGAGTTGCTGCCATGTGATTAGCTGATAAAAATTTGCGTTAACGAGCAGATAGACAGGTGTACCTAATAAAGTGGCCCATGAGTGCATTTATGGTCTTTCAAGGTCTCAAATTTTAAAGTGCAGTACCGTTGCCTTTAATAATATGTCACGTATTGATCGGTCTCTTATATCTGGCTTTCTAAGTGATAGTTTAAACACAAAAATAAATAAAAAAAATAAAAAGCTGTTAAAAGCCCTTCACAGAGGACTGGATTGCGACATGATTGGACAGCTATAGCTGGACGATTGAACAAACACACACACAAAAGGAGACAGATTCTAATGACTTAGTTTTGATACACTTATCACGTACAATCACTTAATTACTTTGTAATATAAGGTCTTGATTAGGACAGCAGTGACTGAAATATAGAAGCCATTTTGCCTTATCATTAGCAGGATTTCCGACTAATTATAATTTGTAATTAATGCAAGGACAATCTGATTTGCTCTGATTATGTGAGTGATTACACATTTCGGATCTGCATACTGCCAGCGATGGCTTAAATACTGAAAATGCCAGCACTAATAATAATAATGACTCCGTCTACACAAGTGGGTTAAAAAAAGATGATGATGGTGATGAGGGATGATTAGATGAAAATATAAATAATGATGTAATGTTATCTAGAAATAAAGTCAGAGATAGAATGGTAGTTTACTAACACTACAAGTAATACTATTTAATATTGTTTCAGTTTAAGATACACAGAGTATTTTAGGTGTTTCAGTTTTACTGTTATTTCTTAGAATTATTGTCATGCATTAATTTACAGTGCTCAGCATATATAAGTACAGCCCATTTTGAGAAATAAATATTTGTATCCATTTCTCAGTGAATATAGGCAGTGTATTTTGGTGCATTTAAACAAAGCAGAATTATTAAATTATTAAATTCTTCTCTTGATTTTTTAAAAATTTGTATTTAATATTTTTCTAGAACATATAAATTTGGCTGTACTAGTTTTTGGACCGTTATCGTAAGTTATTTTTTTTTAGATAAGCTCCAGATTTGGCTTCAGTACTGACTAATCTAATGTATATTCACAAATATAATATTGTATAGCTTCCTAATAAGTATATGAATTTAAAAGATAGATTTATGAGGGGTGTAGTTATATAACTCAGCACTGTTTGTGTTTTTTTTGTTTTTTTTTTTATTTGATTTCTGTTGGTTGTTTGTTTGCAGCTTCACAAAAACATTATGTATTGATAATTCATGATATTAATAACTCTTTGCAGCCAAATTGTTCATTTTAGCAAACCATTTAATTTTTATTTCTTATAAAACTATTTAATTCGTTTTAAAATATTTATTTGTTTGTTTGTTTGTTTATTTTAAATGTGATTTAAATAATAATAATAATAATGTATTTGTGTGGTTGTAATTATTGATATTAATGATAATGAATTAGGTTTAGTAGATAGTTTTAGCATAAACATGTAATTTTTATATCTTATAGATAGATAGATAGATAGATAGATAGACAGACAGACAGACAGACAGACAGACAGACAGACAGACAGACAGACAGACAGACAGACAGATAGATAGATAGATAGACAGATAGATAGATTAATTTAAAACAAAGGGTGGAAATTTCCTTTGAACAAAGAGTGGCATGTCAAAATTATTCATACCTTCTCCAAACGATTACAGTCTATGGCAGGGGTCACCAATCTCGGTCCTGGAGGGCCGGTGTCCCTGCAGGGTTTAGCTCCAGCTTGCCTCAACACACCTGCCTGGATGTTTCAAGTATACCTAGTAAGACCTTGATTAGCTTGGTCAGGTGTGTTTGATTAGGGTTGGAGCTAAAATCTGCAGGACACCGGTCCTCCAGGAACAAGTTTGGTGACCCCTGGTCTATAGGAAAATCCAAAGTTCTATACATTCCAAATAGTCCAAGTTGTATTAAAGCATCCTAATTAAAATAATAACTAATACAATAAATAATAATTGACAAAATGTCACGTGTTCAGGGTTTAGAGAAAATACATTTTAAGACATAAAAATAAAAATGTATGTAAAGATTTGTTTTTAATAAAAATTAAATATATAAATATTATCTCAAAGATATTAATAAAGATATAAAAATAGTAACACATTTAAGCTCTACTTTTTGGGTCTCAGAGATCTAGAGTTTTAGCATTGCTCTACAGCATTTTCAGCCTCACTAGTGATTTGCGAATGTTCTGACAAGTCATGTCCACTTTCCCCAATGTGCCAATAATGTGTTCAGACACACGTCACCATCAGCCGACCTCTCCACGTTTGACGCTTACAATAACATGCTCTTCTTGACAATCCAGCATCCCTTTATTCCCTAGAAACAAATGTGAAACACGTGGATGTGATTTGGACACTGAAGAATCCTCTCTTTTTTTAGGTGAAGCTGGACTGTTTAGTCCTTGTCTCTCATTAATAATTGCATATGTCATTGTACAGCGTCCGTTCATAGCGCTTGAGATGTTGATTAGAGATTCTCGCGTGCCCTCTCCTCTGATTTAATGTTACTCCAGTTGAAGAATGAAGATAATTTTCTCTAATGCCACATGTTAAGATAATTGCACTATAATTGCCTTATCAAGGTGTCATAGAGGAGAGAGATGCAAAAAATAGACACTGCCAGGGGTTTCAGCCCGGATCAGCCGGCGCTGCAGTAGTTCACCCACTGTTATCTTTAACGCGTTGAGTTGCACTGTTACTAAATGCAAGGAGCTTTTGAGCTTTTGTTTTACTCATCCGAAAAAATAAAATAAAATAAAATAAAAATAAACAGGGATTTATCAGCATACATTAAGATCTGAAGTAGATTCCAGGAAATCTGAAGGGATATTAAGCACATTTATGCAACACACGTTTATGCTTGAGTTTTACATACAGAATTTTTATTTTATTTTAATATATAATAATATATAATCAATATATAAAAGAAAAGAGCCTGGCATTTACAGTATGTTTTTTCAAACATTAGAATTACAAAATATGTACATATATGTCCAGATGTATTACCTATAATTTTTACACAGTATATTACTTGCTGATGCTTTACATATTTAACAAAACTATTAAGTTCAAGACCAATTTAAAGCTATTAAGCTGAGGGAAAAAAAATAAATATATATATATATATATATATATATATATATATATATATAGAGAGAGAGAGAGAGAGAGAGAGAGAGAGAGAGAGAGAGAGAGAGAGAGAGAGAGAGAGAGAGAGAGAGAGAGAGATCAGTATCACACAAGTAGCAGTGCAATATGATTGTATATTGGCCCTGGTGGGAGGCATGCACAGCAGAGTTCCTTAGTGCCCCACCAGTGACGATATACAGCCATATCGCACTGCTACGAGTGTGATATTGCGTTTAAACAACAGTTTGATGGCATATTCGTGCATAGGAAAAAAGAAAATCAAACACGGAGAGTCTAAAAAACCCTTTTGTTAGAGGAACTACTTTTTTTCCGCCGTTTATTTACATCTGCAGCTGACGTCAGAACAGCAGATACCGAAGCTCATTCACCAACATTACTTTAGAGCCAGTGTTTGAATGATTCTCTAGGGTAATGTCTAAATTGATGACAAAACTGGTGATTTTGCTCACATTTTAAGATTATATGGCTGAACGGCATGAAATGACATCAGTCTACAGTGATTTCCCAGTATTTGCAACCGGGAGATCACAATAATTAATAATCATCATCATAATTAACTCAGAAAAAAACAAAGCAAAGCAAACACTACCAGATTACTGTAGTATTAATATAAAACTACAAAATACAAAAAGAGAGAGATCGATTAGACTGTCACTTACCTGTTTTATAATGATTTGATCTGCTTTAGTTTGAAATTTACGCTGAGTTTTTCTCATCTAAGGACTTATTATGCAGTCCCTGAAATCTGCAATCTCTGAAATTATACATATTTAAAATAGGCACTATCCTTATGAATAAACTGCATAGTTGTAATCCAAACAACTACATTATTGTCTTAAAAGCCTCAAAAGTACATTATGTTGTCCAACAGCTGCAATATTTGTCAAACTGTAGTGAGTTTATTCCTCTGCTACTATGTAGTCACTATGTGGGCGGAGTGATACACAAGGATGAAGAGGCTGTACGAGTGCTGTTAATTACAGATTATCACACGGCCAATCGGATTTGAGAACCAGACAGTACTGTTGTGTGTTGTATGGAGACAGGTAAGAAAACAGTTAGGAAAGTAATAGGCTTTTATAATCACCATATTGAACTTAAAACTTGAAAAAATTAAACTAAACATTTAATAGAGACATTTTTTTTTGTTTTCTAAAGCATAAACTCACTTAAATTTAATGTTTAGAGTAAAACAAGATGGAACTTTTGTATGTCAATTAAATCAACTGACTTTCATAATGTTTTGATAATGTAATATTTCTACAAGAAAACACAACAAAAATATCATGTATGATTTTTTGCAGCATACAACTTATATGTAAATAATAATATTAATAATAATAATAATAATAATAATAATAATAATAATAATAATAATAATAGTTGAATATATCTATGTATCTGTGTTTGCATGTCTGTCAGATATGTTAGAACTCTTACAGTGTATTGGCAGTAACATTAGTGTATTTTACCAAACATCTGTTGTCTTATAATATTTCTTGGATTGTGAATTTCAAGTAAAGCTGGTGACATTTGTAATATGTTATTGATTCCATTATTTTGTGTCTGAAACATATTCCCAGCCTCCTGTTGTCTCTTAGTGGTTGTAAACCTGAGAACACAAATAATTACTGAGATGTTTTTATAATGGAGAAATAATTTGATGTGCTCCGTGTAAATTTGGAAAATATTGAGCAGTTTGGTTTCCTGCAGAGTTTAGGGTTCACTGAATCATCTTAAGGTGTACAGATCGATGTGTACATTTGATAAGCTAAAGGGCACATATTATACCTCTTTTCATAAAATTAATTTATGAGATCACTGAAATGTGTATGAAACAATTCAGCTGAAAAGTCTCCACAGAGCATTTATTATAGCTTGTCAAATGTATCCATGGTTGGGTGAAAGCAAAAATACACCATTTTTTGTGTGGCCACTTTAATTGCAAATGAGCTGCTGCTTTCCAGAAGAGGGCGGGGCTTGCTCGAACGGCACTCAACACGATTCCAGCATCAAGCTATTCATCTGTCTGCAAAAGTGCACTGTAGTCCCAATCAAATGGTCAGGTTTACAATCAATATATTAGCCTCTGTAACATTATTAAAAGTGCACAGGCAACTGCCTGACTGATATTGAGTCACAATTCTGACTTTCATTTTCAAACCGTTTGCTATTTTACTAAAGATCTGAGGTAAACTATTTGCTGCTGCCTTCAGTAAGGCAATAAATGTCAAGTAAAATGGTATTTAAACTCACTTTAGTAACATTTAACAGTGAAGAAAGTACATAATCAGCAGCTGAGGTGATCGTTGTCATATTATTGTGTGATGTTGTTTAGCTGCGACGTCACAGAAAATCGAAACCGTTTTCAATATAGAAATTTTACATTGAGGTAAAGTTGGTTTTATATTCTCACATTTAGACTTTCTGCTTAATAATATAATTTCAGAAAAGTATTATTTGTGAATTCTAAAAAGGGAGATCCTATTATCAGCCAATGACTCTCAAAGTACTACATTGTTTACAGCTAAGGTTCTTAGGTTCTCTCCTAAGACTGGTCGCGGGGGCAGCAGTCTTAGGAGAGAACCCCAGACTTCCCTCTGCCCAGACACTTCATCCGGCTCCTCCGGGGGGATACTGAGGCGTTTCCAGGCCAGCCGAGATACATCTTTCCCAGGACGTGCCTGGAACACCTCCCTAGCTAGGTTTTGTTTTGTCATCACTTTAGACATTACGCTAGAGAATCATTCAAACACTAGCTCTAAAGTGCTGTTGGTGAACTAGCAACGGTTTCTGCTTTTCTGATGTCAGCTGCAGATGTGAATGAATGGTGGAAGAAAGTAGTTCCTTGTACAGAAGGGTTTTTAGACTCTCCATGGTTGATTTTCTTTCTTTTATACACTATTATGCTGTCAAACTGTTGTTTAAACGCAATATCACACTGGTAGCAGTGCAATATGGCTGTATATCGTCACTGGTGGGACACTAAGGCACTAAGTAGTACTGCTACTCATGTAATATTGCTTGTTTTATAAATAGTGCGAATGTATATATAAAAAGAATAGATTTGCTTTTTCATGTTATGTCCACTTAAATATTATGTTAACACAGATTGCTGATGTCCTTCATAGCAATTTTTATTTCCATTGGATTTAAAAATAACATACATGACATTATCCCCAATTATTTACCAAATAACATTATAGCTGGCATACATTTCAGATTTCCATCTTTCCAATCATGTCCATATAATACTATAATTAACGATTGCAGATTATGCAACTAAACAGTTTGGATCATAAAAAGGCGCATTGTTCTTTGACATGGCAAGACTGGCGGTAAACAGGCCGGGGGTGTGAAGCACTGTTGCGGTAATGACACCGCATTCCCACAGTGCTCTGATTAATAAGTGATCTCACACAAAGAGGCCTGATTGCTGCACTAGTTCTCACTGAGAAGGACAAAAGAGTTAAAAAAAAAGTGCAAGGTTAACTTGCAATGTTTATTGGTATGGCCAGATTAATTGCTTCAGAAATGCACAATTCCAGACATATATAATAATCCAAGTTTGATTTATTATCGTCAGCTCTACATCTGCACTGCAGTTTGTGTTTAAAATAGATTTTCTTAACATATGATTACATCAAGTGTAATTTAAATAAAAAGTCAATTCTTAAAGAGCAAAAAAAACTAAAAGTCATTAATTGTGCATCTTTAATGCTTCGCCACTTTGCTTCAGATTAAAGACCATGTCATTGAGGTGATTTTATTGGCCCATAAACATTTCCTGCTTGTTGTCATACTATTTCATAACTGTAGCAAAAGGCAATTCAATTATATCTTAACAATAAAACTTCTGTCATAACATTATTTGTCAATATGTGGAACTTTTTGGATTCTCGGAAACTGCAAATTAAGAATGTAAAACAAGAAATACGTTAGGACCATTGTTATTGTTTACATCCCTCAGAATGGTCTATAGGTTTTACCCATTTGTAATTTTTTAATCATTCAAAATATAATACAATTATATTGTAAATGTTAAAATGAATGATGATAGAACATTGTCAGTCAAATTTTCACAAAAAAAAAAAAAGTAAATAGAATGTTTATAGTTGACACTTGCATATTATATGCTTTCTATAGTATGTATATAAACAAGGACTTTTGGACTTTAATGCAACAGTAAATATATATATATATATATATATATATATATATATATATATATATATATATATATATATATATATATATATATATATATATATATATATAAACTAATATAAAAACAAACAGCACCTCAACTTAAAATACCCGGCAAAAAAAAAAAAAAAATACCCAGTAGGCAATCCCAATCCCTACATATATATACATAATATATATATATATATATTATGAGTCCTGATCTGGAAGTAATGTCCGATTCTGATTGAGTCTGAAACTGCGTGATTGGGCCCGATTTCCGATCGCGTGATCGGACCTGGACATCCGTAATGTAAACCAATTTATGTGTAAAAACATAGACTGAAAAGTGGACAATAATACTCAAAATATTAATAACTATTGACAATCTGACTTTGTCATGCTGACAGTAGGTCTACAGAATATTTTTCAAGTTATTTTGAAAAAAACTAATTAAAGTGCAATGTGAAGACTATGTTAATTAGGGTAATTTGGCAGGTTGGGATAATTAAGCAAGTTATTGCACAGTGCTTTGTTCTGTAGCTAACCCAGAAATAAAAATTAAATTAAACAACATTTCTTAAAGTCCACATGAACCGGAAGCTGCGACTGTATTTATTTATTTTTTTTCATATTGTGATGCAGTTGCTAGAGAAACTAAATATTAAATGAGAAAACAGTGGGTGTGGCTTGTTTTTTCTACTGCGAGCTGATTGGATGTAGTAAAGTAGGCATTTCATTCAAAGATGGGGAAAAGGGTTTGGGGAGAGTTATTACAACCTATAATACTATAATACTCCTCCTCCTCACCATTTCTGTTTGTTGTCAAAACTGACAGTTGGAGGGGCGCGGTTAAGTATGTTAGCCACACCCAATACCTCAGACAAAACTAATCTGACAATTTAACTGTAAAGAAACAGGAAGTGCATTTTAGATAGATAGATAGATAGATAGAAGGATAGATAGATAGATAGATAGATAGATAGATAGATAGATAGATAGATAGATAGATAGATAGATAGATAGATAGATAGATAGATAGATAGATAGATAGATAGATAGATAGATAGATAGATAGATAGATAGATAGATAGATAGATAGATAGATAGATAGATAGATAGATAGATAGAAATTAGAAATGCTTTGAATTCTCTTGAAATCTTACAGTCGCAGGCCTTAAAAAAACTTGTCTGGTTAATCATAATCCCAGTTTGACATTGCAGATCCTGTGATGTGAGTATTGCAGAGTCACACATTGCGATATCGATGCTGAATCAATATATTGTGCAGCCCTATGAACAATACTAAATCACTGCTTTCTGTAGTAAACGCTACCTATAATATACCAACTTCAATACATTCAACAATATTGTCATTGTTATTCATAGGTCATTAACGCATTAAGGGTCAAATGCAATTGTATTTAGCACCAATCATATACAACACTTCAGACCAATATTGATAAGCGCTGAAAACATATAAAGCGCTGAGTTTTGTAGATTTGTTCAACAGGATATTTTTTAGATGTAAGAAATCTATTTAAAGAGAACTGACGATTATTTCTGGTGGTACATCCAGTGCTCGCGGCAAGTTCCTGCACTGCCGTTTGTTTTCAGGACACGCTGTCAATTTCATCTGAGCTCTGAGACGAAGATCTAAAAGGACGCGTGCAGTGACCGATGTGACATCGCCGCTTCCGACGGCGGCAAAACAAAGACGCATTCGACTTGTCAGTTCGCACCTCTTTAAGGCACACCTAAATCACCCTCCGTCATAAATAACCAGCTCTTAATGGAGTAATTTACACACGACCCCCATCGACAGAACTTTTATCCTTCGGCAAATGTCAGGCGTTTACCAAATCAATGGCGTGAGTTATGAAAAGGGACGGAAAAGCCTTGTCTCCCCTCTCTTCTCGATAACAAAAGCGGAAGCGCATTAAAAACCAGCCCTGATGGCTTGTTGTGAGCTGCAGCCAATGATCTCTCGGCACACAAGTTAAAATGAAAAGGCTGTTAGGGGGGAAAATTGTTTTCTCTGGTCATCAGTCACCTCCTGAAAGGCCTTTTACCGAGTGATTAATTAAAGGCTTGAGGAGAGGAAGAGAAAAGGGGTGGAGCGGTTTGATCAAATATCCGCCGACTTCTGCATCTTGGGTTCATCTACTCCTCAGCTTCCCTTTTGACTAAGTGTTATTGCTGCAGCTCATAATTTCGTCTTGGAAATGGGCGCGAGAGGATCTTCCTTATAGTAATTGAGTATTGATTGGAAAATAAACAGCAGCTCCACTCCCACCCAACTGACAGGCCATCCCTCGGATGCGATCGACAATAAATGGGCCCCGGGTTCATAGGAAAGATATGGATCACGCTGATACAGTCAAGCGCAGTGTTCTGCTGCAATCTTTCCCCCGATATGTATCGGATTTTAGATAAGCCATTTATGAAGCTTGTCATCTAAAACCTATCGTTAAGGCCCAGATGGAGTCTGCAGACGCTTTCTGTCGAAAACCTGGGGAATGGATTTATACATCATATAATGCGAGGAGAGAGCGGCGTTAAATGAAACAAAATGTTTAATGCAGAGAAAACCTTGAGGCCCAAAACACAAGTATATGTG